>NW_025941860.1:120994-326844 GCF_000764305.2 Hyalella azteca
ATGCCGATGTGTTTTTCTATGCGCACGCAAAGCAAGCGCGTTGACAGACACGCATCGCACGCGTGTTGAATCTCACGCAACTCTCGTGTGAGCAACACGCACTCGATGCAAGCGGGTTGTAGATAACGCAACGCAAGCATGTCTACGTACACGCAATGCAAGAGTGTTGAAACGCTAGCGTGTTGATAAGTTCGTACCCATGCACAATGCGCACGCAGCGCCACAACTAAAGGCAGGGGCTAGTCGCGCTCGCGCTATAAGAACTCAGGCCAGCTACTGAGCAGGGTAAGCCAATGGTGACCTGGCCAGCCGCTGATTTCGTCTGTCATTTGACCCTTATATTTTTTCGCATGAAACTACCCTAAATAGCTCCTACTGAGCGGCTAATTATGAGATGCGGCCATTTCACATCTGAATCATCTCTAATCCGAGACTGACAACCGAAACCAGACCGTCTGCCGCGGCTAAATTTTGACAGGGTAATTGGCTTGGTTACAGGTCTGTTATTCTTTCTTTTTAAAAATTTCACTGCTGTCCCCTTTGAAACCTAATGGACATCACAATGCATGATATGAAAAAATGCCGTGTTGTGATGCACAAACTGCCTGATGATGCAGTCAAGAGGGGCTGGTGGTCTGGACTGAACCTTCCTCAAGTACCTGTTGCTGTGTGCAAAGTTGAGTCTGATGGTAAGCTGCACATTTAAAGTTGCCTCAATTATTCACAATTATGTTTTAAATACTGTACTGAAATAATATGATGATGTTTGTCAAATTGGAGCTGTCAGTTACATGAATGTCACTCTGAATTGTGTATACTGTGAATTAATTGTAAGCCCCATGTACTGGATATATATTTTTAACGTGTATATTTTAATATCTATTGGATATAGTATATCTTTAGCATATAAATCTTTGTCTTGGATTTATATCTTTATCATATATAGATATCTTTAACATTTTATCGTGTTATATAATTCAAATTATATACAGCCACAGACGCCAGTGGCTCATCTATGCTACCAGATATGGTTGCAGCTAACATCAAGCTTGAGCCTGTGGATAAAGAGGAGGCTTTATCTGTGAAGGATGAACCTGTTGATGTTGATGAATATCAGGTAAAATTGGCCTATTAATTCCCCCCCCCCACTGACTTAATTCAACTGCAGTTGAAGAAGGTCCATATCTTGGGAAGCTGTGCTCCGGCAGTGTAAAATATTTAGGCCAAACCATATACCGTATTTGCATTTATAAGAGTGCAATCGTATGTGTAATATAATCATTGCAACTATATTACTTGAATATATGAGATGATAATGTTAGGTCTTGTATAGGTTTTATGTCTATCTTAGAATTTTGATATAATATGATTTTATTCATTTTTAGTTTTTCGAACTGATGATGGAGCTGGACTCAGAAAAGTTTTCAATATCGATATTTTGAATTTGCTTGGTGTTTTCTTTGCTTTTAAATTCCTTGTGAACTTGCGATATAAGCAGACTGATAATATAAGTACTTATTTGGGTTATGTTTTAATTTGTTGATGAAGTCTCTGTTCATGATTGTTTCATTTGGCCAGCAAACTCCACCTTCCTCATCTTGTGTGCCATGCAAGGAGGAAGCTCAAGTTGAGGCTCGGGACGCCCACCGATGTTCCTCACAGGACGCTGCGGCTGTGCCTGAGGAACAGGTTGGTGGTTTGGTAGTTAGAATAATTTGATCAGTCTAAATTGAAGTGATAATCTGTCAACTTGATATATGGGAAATAGATTAATCATGCTATTTTGAATACATGTTAAATGCAACTGTTTAAAATTGTAGAAATGGTGTTGAAAAATAGAATTTTTGAGACTCATTTCTTGTTTATTAATTAGTTTTCTTATGTTTAGACTGTTTAAAATTAAAGTGCTAATCCGTCAACGTGATACATGGGAAATAAATTTTTCATACTATCTTGGATATCTGTTCAAAGCAAATGTATAAAATTATGGAAATGGTGTTGAAAAATTCCGAATTTTCAAGAATTATTCCTTGGTTATTACTTAGTTTTCTTATTGCTGATGATCAAGAATAGTACATTAAAAATTTTGTCAGTGGTTTATCAGAGACTGCTGGCCTCTTTATCTTTTTCTCAAGTCCCATTAGTACTAGGAAATAGATTTCTGTAGTAATTAAATTTTATAGAGGATCTATTTTCTTCTTTGGAAGATCCTAGTTATGTCTTGTAAAAGCTAAGCCTAGGAAAAAGGCCTATATTTATACCAGCAACATTTAAAATATCTCAAGTATGTATAAAAGTCTATTTGTTCAAATTCAACCCATGGAACTTACAAAAAAATAAGTAATACCTGCTGAGGAGATGTTACACAATGCTTGAAAATATTCCTGGATGGCTTTCTTACCTGATCAAAATCAGCTTCTGGTCAGAATCTCCTGTCTGATCATTAAGAGGCATGAGTGTGTAACAAGAGTTTTCTGAAGCTTGCACAGTATGGACGTATAACATTTGATTTATGTGCCCCTCAACTACCAGGCATCACTTGTTGCAGAGTTAGATCCGCATCAAAATTGTTAAGTTATTTTATACGTTATCTTAACCTGTCCACCATTCTCACCAAAATCATGTATGAAAAGTTGTGTTGCCAACATTTTTGCTGCATATACTTCATGGCAGCTTAACTTGTACTGTAGAACTGGGGTCATACGTTCAAAACTCGCTAAGTGAACGAAGTACTGAACACATACACCCAATACCAACGTGGGTCATTCCATGCCAAGTGGTCTAACCCTTCCCATCATCATGTCACCAATTTTTTTTCAAATTTTAACTGTAGCACTAGTGAAGTCCTAACTAAGTTTTCCAAAATATTAGGCCTCTAGCTGCAATAGTTGCTGATCTAGAGCCCCTTGTCTGAAGGGTAGTCAGGCCACATGCGTGCACCATTGGACAAAATGCCATTTTTTGAGGTCCAATAAAATTGAAACTAATTTATAAAAATGGCTAGTATAATGAGATCCTGGACAGTTTTTGGTGCTGATTCCGATGAAATTACTTTTAACATTACTGATGCAAAATTCAGCCAAACAAGTTGACTCAAAATGTGCCTCAAAAATTGTTTTGACTCAACGCAAAAAATTTTGACCAATATTATTTATACTGCAACAATTTCCTTACAGATCAAGATATGGACTTGAACTTTTGAACAAGCTTTATACTAGTGCTGGACATAATATAGCCAGATTTTCAGCTTCCCAGACCCTATAGCTGTCAAGCAGGATCTCTTCAAATTTGTCAAGGTCAGCACAAATGGTCAAATTTACCAAAGTTCAAAGCCAGTTGCTAAAAAATAGTCAGCCCAAATCTGCTTGTGCATAGTAGCATCTAAAAGAGAAAATCTTGCTCTACAAGACTTATGTATTCTTTTTATGCAATGCCACCATTAAGGAATTATTTACTCAGGTCAAAATATGTTATTTTTTGTATACACGATATGCTAATTTTTATTCATTTCCAGGAATTTAAATCTTAATAGTCACATATAATTACTGATAAAGTTTTATTTTTATTCATATATTATTCATTGATTGGGCAATCGTTTATTGTGCATTGTTATCAATTTGATTTTGCCACCATACGTGAATATTATAGCTTCTTAAATAAAATTTAATAAAAAGTATTTACCAGCTGTTTACCATTCAATTAAAGGTGTCAGAAGTTAACAAGGAAGAAGAATTAGCCCCTTGTTCAGTTGGGAAACATGCTGCTGCATCAAAGTGCCATGTTATCTTCTATGCTAAGACTGGATTCAGAAATTACTTGTTTCATGTTCAAAAGCAAAACTTGACCAAAATTCTATCATTTGCTTCCACCATGAAGCCATTTTACTAACTGAAAATCAATTCCTGCCAGGGTTGGTGATTTATTTTATTAAAAAAAATCAACAAAATAAAAAATCAATGATTTTTTCGTGATTTTTTTTATTTGTTTGATTTTTTTCAACTTTTTTGTATTTTTGAAAAGTTATTTTTTAAGTTGCAATTAGCCTACTAACAAAGCAGTATATGGATCATAATGGATGGCTAAAAATGTCACTTATTACCTTCAATAATGGCCAATAGGCCAAGGTGGTATTTACCACTGTGTGATTTTTGGGTAAACAATTATTAATAAGTCTATTTATTAGCTTTGTAAAGTTTGTATGGAGCAAGGTACCAAGCTAAATATTGACCATTTAACTGGTTTCAATCTACAAAAACACTTCAGGAATGCGGATCTTCTAAACATTGAAGAGTCACATAACAGATAGGTAGCTGATAGCACAGTGCACAACACTATCAATAGATCTACCAGTTTAATGTCATATAAATGTACCAGACTCTACCCTTTATACACACTGACTAGTATAATGACTGAGTGACTGACTGCACTGTTCACATTTAATTCAGACCAATAAACCAATAATAAACCTAAACTGAACGATAACCTAACAAACTTCAAACAACTTTAAACAATACTGATGTTATGAGAAAAGCTAACACTTTGAAATAAACATGTGCACAATTCAAACATTTTATTTCCATTCACTGCATTTAGTTATATATAGTTTTATAAATGTAACTGTTTTGTTTCTAGTTTTAAATTCACGTATTTAAGGATTGAAATTAAATATTTTAATTAGAATTACTAGTATTAGGGTGGAAAATCTTTCTAATTGCCTAAAATGTCAATACAATCTCAACCAACCCTTCTTATATAAGCTAGCAAACACATGTAAATTGTATAATGTGATTAATCTATAATAGTCAAATAGTTGAAGACTACTTATAGCCTTATAAGAATTAGCTAAGCTGCTAGCTATGTTATATGTACAATGTATTGCAACACTTGATGCCTCTGTACCAAAAACATACAATTCATTGGAACATAATACACACTAAGACTAAAGGCAATAGGTTTATATTCTAATTTTTCATAGTACATTTATACTATACCATGAATAACAATACTTCAAAATAAATTGAAGACTGCCACTCAATATATTTAAATGTATAAAAAAATTGAAAAAAAAAATAAAAAAATTGAAAAAATCAAGATTTTTTTATAAAAAATCTAGTGATTTAATCACATGATTTAATCAGTTTGATTTAATCAATGCCAACCCTGATTATAAGTGACTATTTAAATTTAAATTCCTGGAAATGAATCAAAATTAGCATATCGCATATACAAAAAATAACATATTTTGACCTGAGTAAATAAATACTTAATGGTTGCGTTGCGAAAAAAGAATACATAAGTCTTGTAGAGCAAGATTTTCTCTTTTAGATGCTACTATGCACAAGCAGATTTGGGCTGACTATTTTTTAGCAACTGGCTTTGAACTTTGGTAAATTTGACCATTTGTGCTGACACTGACAAATTTGAAGAGATCCTGCAGGACAGCTATAGCGTCTGGGAAGCTGAAAATCTTGCTATATTATGTCCAGCACTAGTATAAAGCTTGTTCAAAAGTTCAAGTCCATATCTTGATCTGCAAGGAAATTGTTGCAGTATAAATATTGGTCAAAATTTTTTGCGTTGAGTCAAAACAATTTTTGAGGCACATTTTGAGTCAACTTGTTTGGCTGAATTTTGCATCAGTAATGTTAAAAGTCCTTTATCAGAATCAGCACCAATAACTGTACAGGATCTCATTATACCAGCCATTTTTATAAATTAGTTTCAATTTTATTGGACCCCAAAAATGGCATTTTGTCCAATGGTGCGCGCATGTGGCCTGACTACCCTTCAGACAAGGGGCTCTAGATCAGCAACTATTGCAGCTAGAGGCCTAATATTTTGGAAAACTTAGTTAGGACTTCACTAGTGCTACAGTTAAAATTTGAAAAAATTGGTGACATGATGGTGGGAAGGGTTAGACCACTTGGCATGGAATGACCCACGTATCAACACCAAATTTGGACCCTCTGTCAAGTGCTGGTACTGTAGAACAAAAGCTATGAACCAAGGCTTCATAATGAGTCTGCTCAGTATATACTTGCCATTAAGGACTTTCTATCAAGCCAATTATTACCTGGTACCATGCAAGCCTGATGAGTTTAGAGTGTTGGATGCAGTACACAGACTGATATTAAGTGTTGATGTTGTATTTCAGCATATATGGGTGGTTTGGTAGTCAGAATAATTTGATCAGTCTAAATTGAAGTGATAATCTGTCGATGTTATATATGGAAAATAGATTATTCCATGTTATTTTGAATAACTGTTGAATGAGCACTGGGTGTTCAGGTATTTTGACTATCACTGGAAATAATCAGTGAAATACCTCAGAAATCATTAAAATATATTTTAGTATAGCAGTGTAGCAATTTATCAACTTTATCAGCAATTACAGTCGTAATTCTCCAAGATATTGATTCATAAAAATTTTTAATAACTAATGTGTGACAAGCCTGCACCTGCCCACAAGGCAGCACCATTTTTTTGTGCCAAACCACATTTCTGAGTCACAAACAATTTGGTCATTGCAAAATTTGGAAAGGCATGCATTTTTATTAAGTTATAGTCACAAAAATTTTCTAAAAATATCCATATTAGAATAAAATATAAATTAGCAGCAATAATGAACTATAAACATTGAAATGTGTTACCCCATACCTGCCACACCCCATACCTGCCACACCCCATACCTGCCACACCCCATACCTGCCACACCCCATACCTGCCACACCCCATACCTGCCACACCCCATACCTGCCACACCCCATATCTGCCACACCCCATACCAACGTATCAACACCAAATTTGGACCCTCTGTCAATTGAACTCTCTGCCCCTATGCAGTGTGGCAAATCGGACCAGCCTGTTGCCATCACCAATGAAGGGCCTGTCAACGTATCAGCACCAAATATGGATTCTGCGTCAAGTTTTCCTAATTCAGAGATTATGCACAAAGTAAATGCTGCAACAGCGCACGAAGAATGCACGTCTCAGAATACGTTCAAGTCTGTGAATATTGCTGAACCTATGAAACAGGAAGCTTTTGAAGTGCATCCCTGTTCCCCGACTAATTTCGAATTTCAAGCCACAGAGCTAATTGTCATCACCCTGAGCAGAGGCACATCAAATCGTTTTTCTGATACAGAAATTTCTTATTCTGACCAAATGGAAATCTGTTCCATCGAACCTCGTACTACTCTGCATGCAGAAAATACTGACAGAGAGAGCATTGATGAAGAAGATGTGAAGACCAGCATAAAGATAGAGTCTGGTATTACTTTAGCACATTATGATCCCAATCAATTAGCAATTGCTGAAAATTCGGTTATTACCGTTGATGAGCAAAGTGTAAAAGCAGCACCCAAAAAACCAAAGCAGCACAAGCGCCCTAAGAGGCCGTGTCCTTTTTGCCAGAAAAAAGTTCATCAATTACCGCGGCATTTGAAGATGGTCCATCGAGATGAGCCGGAAATTCAGCATCTCAATGTTTATTCTCATGAGAAGAAGATCCGTTATTTAACTCAGTTACGTAAGCGAGGGATATTTCAGCATAATAAAAAAATGGCTTCACTTGGGAGCACTGATTTTATCTGCGAACAATCTTCTTCTGGAGCAAGTCGGCCTCAGCTCTGTATTTCTTGTAAAGGGTTCTATAACCGAAAATCTATTGCAAGACATAAGTGCACCAGCGTGGTTGTCAAGCCTAAAAAATCAATTATTCTCCCTGGAATGGATGGTGAGCTTGCACAAGCGTTTTTGAAGAGTGTTGTAACTTTAATTCGAGACGATGAAATAGGTATGATTGCAAAAAACGACCATTTAATTCTGTCTTTAGGACTTGAGTATTACAAAGAGCGTTATACGCAAGAAAAAGAACTGGAGTCCTGCTTGAAGATTCGTTCATACATTCGAAATTTGGCAAAAATAGTAATGGAAACGAAACGCCTTTCTGAGTGTAAAGGTGAAGTTCTGGAAACAAAAGATGTTTTTAAGAATACTAATATTGATATCCTAGAATCTGCAATTCACAATTTAGTGACTGAAGATGGTAACGTGAAGCACGGAATGAAAGTCATCCTTGGTTACGACTTGAACCGTGCCATTCAGGATCTTTTGGGGCTTTGCCACATGACTGATGACGATGAAATGTTTACACAGCTTCAGAAATTCCAAAATTGCTTCAAACTGAGATGGAGAACGGTTTTTCTGAACTCTGAGCGAGAGTGCAAGAGAAGACGTTTTGAAACTTTCCGACGGCAACAAAATACTGACCGAGAGAGCATTGATGAAAAGGATATGAAGACCAGCATAAAGATACAGTCTGGTATTACTGTAGCACATTCGGATCCCAATAAATTAGCAATTGCTGAAAATTCGGTTATTCCTTTGGATGAGCACTGTTTAAAAGCAGAACCCAAAAAACCAAAGCAGCACAAGCGCCCTAAGAGGCCGTGTCCTTTTTGCCAGAAGAAAGTTCATCAATTGCCGCGGCATTTGAAGATAGTGCATAGAAATGAGCCGGAAATTCAGCATCTCAATGTTTATTCTCCTGAGAAGAAGATCCGTTATTTAACTCAGTTACGTAAGCGAGGGATATTTCAGCATAATAAAAAAATAGCTACAGCTGGGCGCACTGACTTTATCTGCGAACAATCTTCTTCTGGAACAAGTCGGCCTCAGTTCTGTACTTCTTGTAAAGGGTTCTATAACCGAAAATCTATTGCAAGACACAAGTGCACCAGCATAGTTGGCAAGCCTAAAAAATCAATTATTCTCCCTGGAATGGATGGTGAGCTTGCACAAGAGTTTTTAAAGAGTGTTGTAACTGCGATTCGAGACGATGAAATAGGTTTGATTGTAAAAAACGACCAAACAATTCTGTCTTTAGGACTTGAGTATTACAAAGAGCGTTATACGCAAGAAAAAGAAATTGAATCCTGCTTGAAGATTCGTTCATACATGCGAAATTTGGCAAAAATAGTAATGGAAACGAAACGCCTTTCTGAGTGTAAAGGTGAAGTCCTGGAAACAAAAGATGTTTTTAAGAAAACTAATCTTTGTGTCCTAGAATCTGCAATCCACAATTTAGTGACTGAAGATGGTAACGTGAAGCACGGAATGAAAGTCATCCTTGGTTACGACTTGAACCGTGCCATCCAGGATCTTTTGGGGCTTTACTGCATGGCTGATGACGATGAAATGTTTACTCAGCTTCAGAAATTCCAAAATTGCTTCAAACTGAGATGGAGAACGGTTTTTCTGAACTCTGAGCGAGAGTGCAAGAGAAGACGTTTTAAAACTCTCCGACGGCCAGAAAACCAGATCAGCAAGGAAACGCTACAGAAACTTCGTAATTTTGCTATCCAAAAAATAAGAACTTATCAGCAAAGTGGCTTTCCATTTTATAAGTTTGTCGATATAAGAAATGCTGTATTCACCAGTCTTGTTTTGTACAACGCGGGACGTTCAAACGAAATTAGTCGAATGAAAGTTTCACACGTAAAAGACGCTTTGAGTGGCAAATGGCTGCCGCAAGGATGCGCAACTGACAAGCATTTTGTTTGTTATGTTCCGGGGAAACACACTACTAAGCCGGTCAGCCTTTTATTGCCCGTTCAATTGAAAGAGGCGCTTGTATTCCTCACAAGTGAAATCCCCCGGAACGTGGCAGGCATCGCTGAAGAGAACCTTTTCTGTTTTCCGTCATTACACAACTCTTTAGCACACGTGCAAGGAACTAATATACTTGCTAGATACTCCAATGAAGCAGGCACTAAGATCACCGGAACGCAAATACGACACTGCCTTGCGAATGTTTTCGCCAGCGAAGAAACCAACAGCGACAAATCTTTGTGGCGGAGACACATGGGTCGCTCTGAGACCATCAACAAAATGGACTATAAATGCCCACGTGATGGGGACACCGCTAAACATGTCAGCGGCTTTCTGCAGAATGAGGATCGAGCACTCAGCGGTAATTATTCTTAATTTATCCTTTTTTGACTATACTAAATAATATGTAATAATTTCATTACAGGGTTAATGTTATATTAGGATGATTAATCACAGGCTGTATTTTAACCTTTCTTTCTATTAGTGCTGGCAATGCTGCTATAATGAACAAATAAGTGGCTCAGAATTTCCAACTTTTCTGTTACCACTTGCATGCATTCACAGTTCTACATTTAATTCGATAACTTGTTATGTGGTATGTTTCAGGTAACTTTGGTCGCACGGCAGCTGTATCTCCAATGTCTCCGAGGTAGTAAAAATGTGCAGTAGTGTGATTTGCTTTGATTTTACCATTTTTGGTATTGATATATTTGCTGCTGAATAAGCAGTTTTTTATTGTTGTCAGTTCCATGTATTTAGTAGACGGCAGAACAGGCATACAGGCTCAGTGGCATTACAAGTTTCTTACACAAGTACATTCTGGTCGAAATAGAATCCTTTTCTTTTACCTGTTTACAATATTATATGTTTCAAAGTTTCGTCTAATTCTTACCTTCATAGTTGTGTGCTCATGAACAACTAATGCATTTGAACTCCAGCAGATGCCTTCATTTCTTACCTTGTTACGAGTGTTCTCAATTTCCATATTTTATGCGAGTTCAATGAGAAATAGTTGGTTGCTGAGTGCTGTCATTGACTACATTAAATGAGGGAGTTTTATCATTGCATGTATCACTGTTACTCAGAATTAATGGTGATGTGAATAATACTCTCCTCTCGAATTGGCTTTTGCTGCCTTCTTTTAACGCTTCAAGTCTTGTATAATTATTTTAGATTTAATATAAGTGATTTGCCCTGCTCAATTCTTCTACTTCATTTTTGACTATCTAATAACTTTAAATCCAGGAGGCAATTAAAAATTGTCTAGATTCCTAAACCTCCCTCTTAAAAGAATTAATTGGACTCGTAAATTTGATCATGAATTTATAATCGTTTTGATAATGATTATTTACTAAAATTGTGCTTATATTATTCATTACTTTAATATAGTGCATGACATTTATCTTGTATTTTGTTCTTCTTTCAGGTGCACCACTTCTGACGCATTCATTGAAACATTTATTGAGAACTCGGATTCTTGCGACGAACCTGCAAGTCAGTAATTGTCCTTAGCTAAAGGCATTCGATTGCACTCATGCATTCGTTAATATTAATATTGTTCTAATCATCATTTAAAGCACAACTTCCTGCTTCTCACCCTTTAATGTTGTTGCCTGCTTATCAAGTTTGTTATTGTATGCAAATGTTGAAAAATTTGAACTGATGACATCAGTATTTATAATGTTTGAACCCAATACTTTTTAGCGCATTTTCTCATTTATGGAAAAAATGCACTATAGTGCTCGCCATGTCCGTCTATCTGTCTGTCCGTGACCTCAAGTTTTCGTCGACGAGAAAATGCGCTCTCTGTCACTCACTGCAGTGAGTACTGAGTTATATTTTTTGATCTTCTGAAGGACTGGTAATTCAAGAGTCGCGTCGTCCGTCACAAGACGCGCGCTGTGCGTCATCAGATGCAAGGCAAAATCAAGAGACACGTCGTAAGATACAAGATAACGAAAAACTTGGAGAGAAGCGTAGTACGATGAGGTCAGTTCCTATCTTCATCCTTTATTATTGCTAAAGTAAGACTTGAAACAATCCATTAAGAAGTTGATCACCTTCATTTTATATTTACCTACCACTAATTTGCATATCATACTGTATGTTGACGAATACTCATTTATCAAATGTATTTTTCAACAGTTTGCAATTCGAAAACTTGGGGGAGTCCAGCAAGCATGCAGATTCTACCTCAGACTGGAAACCAGCTGGGGTCTCTAGTGATGACGAATGCTATCCAGAACCCGTTGTGAGTAACTTAGTGATGATGAATGCTATCCAGAACCTGTTGTGAGTAACTTAGTGATGATGAATGCTATCCAGAACCTGTTGTGAGTAACTTAGTGATGATGAATGCTATCCAGAACCTGTTGTGAGTAACTTAGTGATGATGAATGCTATCCAGAACTCTTTGTGAGTAACTTAGTGATGACGAATGCTATCCAGAACCTTTTGTAAGTAACTAACTTTTGTAGCCTCACAAACTTCTATATTGGCAGTCAAATATTTATAAACCACATCCGCAGTGTCTGAAATAGTCCGTAAGGTATATATTACCTAGACGTACTTTATATTTTTTACCTTTGCAAAGGATTAACTTGAAATTTTAAAGCTCCAGGACTAGTTATCAATAATTTGTTCAATCCTTTATATTCAATGTCCTTTGTTTGTTAGTCATCAGTTTTGACTTTAGAAAGTGATTGAACTCTTACGTAGTCACAAAAAAATTAAATATGTTCAACAGCCGTTTGGGCCTCATCTTTTCATTTCATTCATTCATTAGAATAATATTAATGAATTGCATTTAAAACCATTGTTATTATTGTGAGCTTTTCAACTACATTTTTCAATCACTGTTGTGTTTGCCTTCGAGATATATTTGTCTTTATTTCTATGAAAACTTTTTCTTACTTCGTGTTAATACTTCTTGCTGGACATCATATGCGGAGTTACGATTGAGACCTTGCGGAAGTTGGTAGATGATTTTTTACAAAATATTTGTTTTTAGGGGAAGTTCAAACAAGATAACACCTAAGGCAAGATATTTATTAGGAGGCACTACTGCTCCTTTCAAAACCTTAATATCACTGGAATTTGATATTCACAGGTTGGCGTTATTTCAAATGGGGTGAAAACGATACCCGAATCATCTTAGTATTTTGAAAAATACTTTACGAGAGATGGAGTTGAGTTTGAGGATCGCTACCTGGTAAGTCCGGTTGTGTTCCATTTTTCTTCCTGGCGCCCATGCATTCATTAAATGTTAATGTTTTCTGCTGATAATTTCACATTTAAACTAGGTATATAAGGGGAGCGTCTGGCCAAAAATTTTTGATTTTGGCTTTTCGGTTTTTAGTCTCCTTGAAGCTGTCATTCTGACCCATCCCACGGAACCAAAACCATCTCTGTACGTTGATTTATGCCTCACGACAGATCACGATACGGTTAGGGGTGGTGGAGTTCCTAAACATTTAAGATAGGGAATAGTGTCGGTAGTGCACCTTAAATAGCCAGTCTGGAGACACTAGGCTTCACTAACCCGGCTGTAGTCGTGAGGGATGGTTCTTGTATCGTCTATTCTTGCAACCTTGAATGCCTACATATATCGAGGCGCGCGGGACTTATAGTCGCGCTCCACTGAACCCTAACACTTATTGTCACTGCAAACCTGTCTCCTCCTACAATTTTGAAGCTATAGCAATGAAAGATATACCGTTCGCTTCGCAAATAAAAGATCTAGAGAAAGGTCAGATTTTTGTCAATTACGTTATAGTTTTGAAAATATTTTGAAAAAAGGGGGGGGGAATAGTGGGAAATGGAAGAATTTATGAAAAATGCTCCCCCGCCCACAAAAATTCGAATTTCGAAAAAATCTCTGATGAATCTATAGATCTGATGAATCTTGAAAATCCTTGGAGGAGATAGTTTTCTATATTACCCTTCTTTTTGGCCGTTTTCTAAGAATTTCACGTTTTCTTTCATTTTTCTCGAAGAACTGACATGAATGAAAGCTGTCTATTTTTCAGTTTTACACATGTGTACCATGTTTCAAAGTAAATCGTCTGTAAATAGCCGAGGTAAAATTTTGGCCAGACGCTCCCCATAACGCGATAAAACAGGGTTCAGCCACTAAGCCTGCTGACATGGCTTTGGAAATAATTAATAATTGTTACATTGGAAGGTGACATGACAGAAAATGTATTGATGTCTCATTGTGGCCTACTTGACATATATACAAAATTATCTCTTTGAAAAATTATTTGTTAATGAGGTAACACAATTTCACCAAATAAATCATTGCATACCGTTTAGAATTTATTGGTTACCATAAACCTCGTACAATTGTGTTTGCAAGAACCGTCAAAATCGAATCTTTCCTCAAAAGTCACACGCTCACTACATTAATGCCGTTCCCAAAGCAGAAGCAAATATTGTATATTGTATCTCCGCACCAAGTTGTTTTACACCATGAAAACATGTCGACTGCAAACACAGAACTTTATAAGAAGGTAATACCATGCACGTTGCAAATTAATTAGGCCCATATATAAAATACTGCATGGAATAATTTACCGGCAATAATAAGTCATTGGCTTATTATTTTATTTCAAAACTTGCCAAAAATTGATCTGTATAGATTTAAAATTTAAATCTGCATCTTTATTATTAACTCAAGATGCAGTCCTCCCCATGTTCCATCATGTTCCCCCATCTACAGTTCTCTATCTTCCTCATATCTCCCCCCTCCATCTTCCTCACATCCCCCCTCCATGTTCTTCCATCTCCGGTCTATCATACATCTAAATCATGTTCATGCAGCTTTATCAATCACATTAGATTAATTACGCTGCTCGTGACATTTTCAGTACACGGGACCCAGCAACTCTGGCGGGAGATGTCACTCCAGCAAGTCTCAATCCGCGAGGTTCTGCATTACAAAGCCGTTTCTCAGGAATTCTAGTAGCATAAATGTTAAGACTGTTTAATGGTTATAATAATTGTGCGCGAGTTAAGAAGCTATTTGCTATAGTGTTTGCCTTCTTCATTATTATTGAAAGGTGCTTGTAGTTTTGTTAGGTGTATTATAGATTCCCTGATTGAAATTCTTCGAGTCCTATATTTTACTTAAAAAAGGTTTTACTGCTCTTAAGTCTATTTTGATGGAAATGTCCTATTTCGAGCAGGTATTGACGAAAGGATGTAATAGGAGCGAGCTTTAATCGTCAATCTGAGAAATAATGTCTGCGTTGAGACCTTACGATGATTGGCAGATTGCTTACTTAGCTGATTAATTATTTAGCCGATAATTTTGTACAACACAGGAAGCGACTCCTCTTATTAAGAAGCTACTCCGAATATTAGAACTTTTGCTTATGAGGTAGGTACACTAATAAATGCTTAAAATTTAAAGAGGATTGAGTTAGAAATTCTTTGTAAGATTAAAGTTCCCTTTACCACGCTCCCATGTATTGTAGTTTTCTTTGGTACGGAAATGTTCGAATAGTTTTAATAATGCTTGGATGAGGGTGAATGTGATGAGAGAATGCTTATTAGTGAATGTTTATTAGTTTAGGTGAATGTTTATTAGTTTTAGTTTTATTAGTTTTAGTTGTATTAGTTTTAGTTTTAATCTAATAAACACGTTTTAGTCAACCTGAGTTGTATTATTTTGGACCTTGCTGTAAAATGATTCATTTTGACTGGTCCAGTAGGTGACTGGTCGTCTGGTATTGTATTGTATAATATTATCGACGTTAATGAATAGGCCAAATTTGGCCTCTCGCCGAATCCTGACTTGTCTTCTGAAGATCAGTGAACTTGTCCTTAATTTGATCAGATCTATCCAAAACTGACGTTGAAGCCAAGTAGCTGCTGAATATTAGAATAGAAGTGTCGGCGTTGAAGAAATAGGCCCATGGCCTGTTGCCGATTCTTGAACTTTTAGTGACTTGATTCACAAGGGATCCGGCCTTTGGAACCCGATCTTTCCATAACTGACGATTGATTGAGATAGCTGCTGGACTTATTGCCTGGTCCGTAATTTGCTAGGCATTTTAAGACTGAACCAATTTGTAAAGCGGGTTTATGTTTCGACTTCAACTCGAAACATTTTTTTATCTCTGTATCTTTCCTAGGAAAAAAAGTAATGATTAGGCTAGAGAAAAATAGTGAGACGAATTGATGAGGGTATTTCACGCCTATCATTTCAATATCATCGAGTGATATCAATTCATTAATTCACGCAAGAATATCCTTGGTGAAAATATTTAGAATCAAACCTCTGTCAGAATTGGTGTAATGTTAACATTGTGAAACTTCGATACTAAGTATTTTCCCGAAGCCTTTACTCTGAGCTTAACCATCGTTCGTTATGGATAAAGGAAGTTTCAGTCAGCGGCTGCTTACTCGAATATAGCAGCATGTTCAAATAAAGTTTTTGATCTAATCATCGCGGTGATAGCACCAACTTCTGCCATTTGATGAAATTAATACTTTCAATACTTCAGTAAGATATTTTTAAATGACACGAGTGCCAAGTCCGCTCCGATCGCTAAGCGGTAGATCGAGGATAGGATTTGCGTAGGGGAGATCGGAGTTCGAATAGGATAGTTACTGGTAATGAATAATCGCTTCGAAATAATAAGAGTAAAGTACCTATCGTATCTATAAAATTAGATAGGATAGGTACGGCATTTCTAGAAATTTATTTTAGAAGGAAAACATGGCGTGGCAAAATTGTGAAGAAAATATGGGACAAGAAAGTTGAACTGTTTATATATAATATAATACAATGTAATATAATAATATAATTTAATACGATATAATACAATTTATTTTAATTTAATATAATATACATCCTCTATAACGCTAATAATATTAGTTTTCGACCATAATGACTTCTCGACATGTCAACATGACTCAATCCAGAGCATGATGGCGATGACGTGATCCCCCTATCTCTCACCTCATGGGAAGCACGCCATATGTTCTGATTGCCGTAGCATTGCCTGATACCTTAACACAGTTGAGGTCCTGTTGCGTCTGTTGACGAAGTCTTACGCACTCTCCCATCATCCTCAAAGAATTTGCTATATATTTAGGAGAGAAGCTTCTCCATGCTGGAGAAAACTAAAATGAAAATTGCCGTCTGTGCTTTATTGTGCTTATACGGTTTAGCCTCCGCAACCGCTCCGAGTGCAGAAGGTAAAGCAATGTACTGACGTACCGTCGTTTCAATCTTTACCCGCACATGATAGATTGATTAATATCGAATAGTTGATAATGTCGGTGATAGAAAACTGCATATAATTTATTTATAATTTTACACACCCTGCAGTTTATTATACGCCCCTGCATTGTCACTATTTTATACACCCTGTATTTTATTATACGGCCCTGTATTATAATTATTTTGTACACCCTGTATTTTATTGTACGCGTTATTTGACAAGCAACAGGGGATGAGTATCCATTCATCAACTTTGTTAATGATGAGCAAAGACGTTTTGCCATAGAATAGAATAGAAGTGTCGGCACTGAAGAAATAGGCCCATGGTCTGTTGCCGATTCTTGTACTTTTCGTGACTTGATTCACAAGGGATCCGGCCTTTGGAACCCGATCTTTCCATATAGCTGACAATTGATTGAGATAGCTGCTGGACTTACTGCCTGGTCCGTAATTTGCTAGGCATTTTAAGACTGAACATATGCTCCTGCATAGCTTCGTCTAGTCTGTTTTTGAAGATGTTCATACTCGGAGCGTCAACGATGCTATCAGGGAGGCTGTTCCACATGTCGGTGACTCGAAGCGAGAATGCCATCATTTAATGTTTGTATGCATTTTCCATTCCTAAATGTTGGCCTTATTGGATAGAAAGGTTTTCAGGCGGAAGGAAAAAGTTGATCAAATCTGACTATGCTTACATAATTATCAAAATAAGGGCCCAGAAAAATAAAAATGTCCGCCTCACATGTCTGAGGTGCGTAATATTCAAGGGTCTGCTATATTAACTTCTCGCTAACCAACTGGTCGCAAATGGGCCCAGCGGTAGAAATAGAAAAAAAATGCATATGCCAGAAAATGCATGATAAGGAAGCACAGTTTCTCCCGCTTCTCCTTCATTTTCATTAAATGATTCTGATTATTTTGATAATAAAGTGAAGGCACTCATAAGATTGCCTCTCCAAGTTAATTTATTGTAATATTTTGATCCTCGCTTAAGATCTTAAAACCTTGAGATCGCCCCCAGGTAACACTTTGTCGGAGTTCGTTTTAGGCGTCGCCCACGGCCACGCTAATGAAAGACATGCGCACCTATCAATATATCATTATATATTACTTAGCTATTAAATAAGTAAATAATTAAGTTATTAAGGTCGAGCATTCAAGAAAATTTGCGGTTGACCAAATTCTTATTTATTTCTGCATCTCAAGTAATTGTATCCATTGAATCATATGTTTGGTTAAAAATAATGCCAGTTCTATTGAGAACTTCTTTTGAGTTTAATCTCTCAAGTTTTCTGATAAGAGGTACAGTAAAGGGCCAATAAGTCCTAAAATTTGTCCAAATGGAAGGTTAGGTAAATCCTGCGACGCATTTCATCATAGCTTACTGGAGTATTTCTCCATCCGTTAAATTTACTGGAGAATTTCTCCATCTCAAATAATTGTATCCATTGAATCATATCACTCGTCATTTCAGGACAATTCAATTCTTTTCCTTAAGAAAAAGTCCAGGCCACTCGTATTGTGATGGCCCATCCGGTTGACGCAGCCATCAACATCGAAAACAATTGATCAGCGTTATACGCAGCTCCTAAGAACGTGATTTTAACATAAACCAGAAACTGAATTAACTGACGAGGAATAAAACGGAAATATGACATTCTCTTCCATAATCTCTCACAAGGTGCAATGATTTACTCACCTATTACCTATCCTCAGCACTACTACTGAGAAAATCTAAATACCTTTCTGCTATAAATTTTTCCTTGCTGATATGCGTAAATTGCTAAAGGATTGTAAGTAATTGTTGATATGCGTGCTACATTCCTTCAATCGCTGTCAATCTCATCAGTTTTTACATTTCAGAAGGTAGCAGAGCGGACGACTTCCGCTACCTGACGGGGTATGCCAGCCCTAACTGGACGGGCGTGTACTACCAGTTCGCCGAGTACTCCCCCGACCTGAGCGTCGTGTTCCTTGACGACGCCCTCGAGAGCGTCTGTGGCACCGGATAGTGAGTGCATTTAATAACATAACATAACATAGTGATGTCGGCGCTGAAGTGTAGGCCTGATGTGGCCTGTCGCCGATTCTTTTCCTTTTCGTGCCTTGTTCATAGCTCTAAACTCGTGTTATTTGCCCGGATCTTTTCAGGACTGACGATAGTTTGAAGTAGCTACTAGACTTGCACCGGGTTCGATAAGGAGCTAGGCATTTCAAATCTGAACATATATTTTTCCATAGCTAATGAGCCGACCTCAGGCAGCGGTGTTTTGTATAACACAAGATCAAGAAATTTCTGGCTGAACAAGTGTGCCGGAAATTGTTGATGTTGTTTGTTTGGCCATAATTAGTTTCAGGCGGAGAGAAAATATTAAACTAAATGTTATATTAGTACCAAATTGCCTTAGTATGAATTAAATAATTCAACAAAATAAAACTAGAAAAAATAATCTAAGAAATAAAAAATTGAGTGAGCAATTATCTCTAATCCTCCTTGAGCAACCTGAACTTTACTTCAATGTAACACATGAATGAAATATAAACATTTCAATTCAAAAGTTAAAGATGACTCTTGTGAAAATCCATACCGTTGAATTTATAGGTTAAATTTTAAAATCAACGTTGATCAAAGAAAGATGGAATGCCGGAAAATCAATTGAAAGTATATAATGCTTGTTAATAAAAATCCTTATAAAAAACTTATCCTTTTTCAATTTCAAGCGGATGAGAACTGCACCCATTAGGCTACATGAAATTGTCTCCGATACATTTGCAAGAAGATATGGTGAATATAGTTGGCATTTTCTTTGTTTTTCAATTCATGGTAAAGTTACCATTTAAGCAGGTGAATGCTATATCAGTGATCGTGCCACATGAAATTATTCCGAATAATGTTATTGTCCCCCACAGCTGGATCTTGTACGACGCCACAGACTACGACCCATACGCCACTGGCATCACTTGCCACTTCCATGGAGTGAACCAGTGCGCCAACTGGGACTCCAGCTGCAGCAATGTTGTGAGGGATACTGGGCTCAGTTTGAAGATTATTTTTATGTTTGTTAAATATGACATTCATTTAAACTGTTATAACTACATTTTCATTGTAAAACAGAGCTCTGTATTTTGAATTAATTATTGGCGAATACCAAGAAAAATGCATTACGATTTAAAAAAATCAGATTCGATTTTAGATTCACACATTTTTTTCCAGTACAGTTATGTTAACCTTTCTGTCAATCGGTATAAAACTTGTAATCCAGAGCGACGAGGCAGAGAACCATCCTGGATAGTGAACTACACACAGATTTGTTTATCCAAGGTTATAGCAGAAAACCTTTATAACTAACATGCACAACTACCAGCAGATTGTTTATCCAGAGTGACGGAAAAAAATTTCAAACCCTCGGAAAAAATGAAGTTGAAAATTTTTTTTCATGACATTTTTTTCATGACATCCATGACGGAAAAAAATTCATAAAAAAATTCATAACCGCCCGCAGGCATCGTCACTGAGGTACGCCGGTAGCCCCTTCGGCCTCAACAACGACTATTATAATCTGTATGAAGGAAAAAGTTTCCGCGGCGAAGAGTTCCAAGGCGACACCGACGCCGCTGACTTGGGGGATTTGGACCTCAAGATCTCATCTTTAATGGTGACCGGGCAGTCGGGGTGGACATTCTATGTGTGAGACCAACTTGCTATACTGTAATGATCATTAATATCTATAAACACGCTCTTGATAAATCATTTACTCCATAATGGCTACAAATTTTATGTTATATTCAGTAAGGAAATATGATGTACTAATTCGCTGTAGAATGCACCCTCACTAGTTCGAGGTCTCAAATTAATTATTTCTTGCACCAGGGGCGTTAACTTCTCGGGCCCCGCCGTGTGCGTGTACGCGGACGAACACCTCACCACCGATGGCATTCATCTCGACTATGCCCGCTTTTTCGACGTAAGAAATACCAGAATAATTCACTTGATGAATATCAATCAGTAGATTAGACTTTGAGCAAAACTATTAATAAAATTTTAACGGTTTATGCTAGTGATGTCAAATGGTAGGCTTCTTCAGACCAACTTTAAAAGGTGTCTTGTACACAGGATCAACAATGTCTGCAATTCACACAGAAAAAAATTGTGTATTGTGGTCATCCGGCGATTAGCAGAAGATTTTTATAACATTCTTATTTTCAAAGATATCGAACAAGTATTTTAATCCCAATTCCAGCAAAGTTAGATGAAGACTTAATCACTCATAGTTGTTATACATTATCTGTATATGTACGTAATAATTAAGAGGCCGGTGCGTACGCTCATGCGGCGCTACTAAGAAGAAAAATATTTCTTACTAGCGGAAATATTTCTTCATACATCAAAATCCATGACGTGGATGCATGTTTTGCTATCGTTAATGGCTTTAGATTACCTTGAGACAGCCAATCATCGATAGACGTTGCTGCAAATTTTCGCAGTTTCCTTCACAACTTAAATATTTTCTACGGATGACACTTTTGGCAAAATTAAAGCTGTTAAAAAAATTTATGGAGATCAGGTTTACAAATAAGTGTCTGGAATAATTTTTTTTTTCTAAAATGATCTGAAAATGTGACAAAACTTTTTAATTGAACTAGAAGCTTCCGTTTCCACACACGTGCGAATAAATTCACCGTCCTCAACGAAATGGATTCTCGTTTACGAATGTACATGTTAAAGAACTCTAATTCCAGTATAAAAATGCATTTGTGGTGCAGATGAGCGAGCTCGGTCTGCCCGACAACGCCATCAGGTCCGTGGAGCGCGGCTGCCTCAGCGACCGCGTGGTGGGAGCGTCGCCCCCGTGGCGGTGAACAGACGATCAGGAAATTGGCAACAAACGATCAGGAAATTGGCAACAAACAATCAGGAAATTGGCAACAAACGATCAGGAAATTGGCGACTGAAGCGATGCGACTGAAGTGCATTGCACGAATGCACGAGTATATAGTGCATGTGCAATGTTTAAATTTGACGATTATCCACCTTTCTTGAGCTGCATTAGACCGAAGTGTATGCACCAGTGCAGCACCTGGGATAAATTTACCTACTTCTCCAAAAAGTGAATCAAATAGGCGCAATTTTTACCTTGCTTAGTATATTTGGTTGTGTATTGAATTGGAAATTATAAAAATTGTATGAATTTTAGTCCCTAAATAATCATAAATAATCAAATGGGTTCCTTGAAAACCTAGTGAAGTGGCTGTTCGATTTACATAAATTCTTGTCGATGTAGTGTATGACTGATCGGTACGTGGATGCAAGGTTAAGGAAGGTTATGAGTCTTTGAACTCTTTATATAATTATTGCATATTTTTAGCCTTTATGTACCGGAATCCGTATTGATATGTATTTTTCATCTCATAATCTTATGATATCGTTAAAAATAGCAGAAGCACAGTGTCAAAATATGGTTACGACAATTTAAATTATGTGTCCAAATCACAAGAAGAGCCCTAGTTTATGTGTCCGTAAACCAGGAATAAGTTAATTGCTGAAAATGTTGAAAATAACCAAATCGGAATAACCTCAAATTAGATAGAATAACTAAAACGAATTTCAGCCCACGCCTCGATATCACTGTTGTCATCGGCGCATCATCGCATTACTCTTCACATATAATCAAATCAATGAAATTATTTATCGGAGTCAGATTGTTTTAAGAATTATTGTTTATGACACAAAATAAATAAATTAGGAATTATAAAACTCGCTGCTCTCAAACTGCTGACCAACTTCCAGCTCGCTGTCTTTATCCAGAAATGAATTTGGGAGTCTGCATCAGCAGCGTCGTCCCCTCTTAGTGCTAAGTTTATTTCACAATTACCCATTGGGACATCAGATTAAAAGAAACATGCATGAAGGTATCGGCATGAAACAGATTTTTGTGGGAGTTTTTTTTAATTACATATGGCTGCAGAGTCCACTTAAGCCCTCGAAGAAGGGTTGCCAGATGGCCTTTTTCCGCAGACAAAAATGGTCAAAAAAGGCCTATAACTCAATATATACTGGGATAATTGTAGGTTCCGGTGTAATATAAATCCGGTATAAAAATTCCGGTATATTACATTTTATTTTTTTCGCACTTTTCAAAATTTAATGTGGAATTACCGCTATCTTTCTCCGTCAGGATGGACGACATCAGCCGCACCAACAAGTATGGAGATACGTCCAAGTGCATCATCAACATAGACAGTTCGCTGAGTAACTACTGCGTGTGTACTGAATAACTGTAACTGAATAGATGTAATAACTGAATAACTGTACTGAAAAGCACTAACTACTGGCCTGGCACGGCTGCTCGGTAATTATCTGCAGCTACATCATGGAAGGTTCCTCATCGGTCATTGTATCAACGATTAGGAGTGATAGGATTTTTTTTTTGTTAAATTAATGACAATTTCTCCACGATCTCATTTTAAAGTGACGGATCCAGTTATAAAATCGGCCAGTACCGTCTATCATCATCACCTGAATTCAGAATCATCATCACCTGAATTCAGAACTACATTCTGGATGAGAGGCGTTTATGTGTTTTAATTGCTAAGAGGAATGAGTTTGTTCTCTATCTTTCATAGGTTTTCCCTAGATATTAATACGCACAATAATCTACATATATTCAAGTGCGGTATTTCAGAGTGGTAGCGTAATTTTTCAGTTTCGCTTTCCTCTCTCGTTTTCTAAATTAGCTGTACGAAAATCTTAAATTTCTTCAGAATTTCTTATATTCCATAAAATATAAGGCTATACTTATGTCCTATAAAAAATCATTCATTAATCAGCATTTAATTTCTGTGAATTTTGTTCACTCATGAAATTTGACGTTCCAGTTCACAGCGCGTAAATCATTTTCGTTAAGACGCACATCTCGACTTTATGAAGTTTTAAATGCATTTAATGTGTGCTTCCTTCGCGGGACACCTACTCAGGTTTGCATTACTTTAGAACTACCTCGTGAAATTCCATTAAACTTTAAAAAAAACTAGTCACTTTTTCTGGTCAAAAAAGATTCCACAGCACAAAGCAGCTTCAGTTACGTATGTGCAAAGATCCTAATCCTTTTCGCGTTTTTTGCCTTGACGAATCTTTTCCACGAAAAGATTGCATGGAAATGAATTGAACTGATTTACTGATGAATAATGATGCTAGCGTGCTTCTTGTTTTGGTTAATATTTCTCATTTGGGGTCAAAACCTCATGTTATCCGAGTGCCGTAATTTTACAAGGGTTCAATGAATGTAAATTATTATTTATTGAAATCGATCGGTTAAAAGTTTCTTCCCTCTTATGCTAGAGCACAATTGATATACTTGTGAGAAACTTCTTACTTCAAGTTGAGGGCCGTCGATTTTGATCTTTTATTCACAAATTTCGTTCTCCTGAGGTCGATACCACGATATAATCCAAGTTTCAATGCTCTTCTTTGGAGTAGAATTTTCAATCACTTCCACAGTCATTTCATCCGTTCCGCTTTCTGTGATATTGGGCCTTGCTGCACTAGTTCCTTCAGTTTTCTGCGTTGGTGCTGGAGTATTTAATAAGTGCTTTGCGTTGTGTTAGTAAGTGCACCGCTTTAGGAGCTATTTAACGATTCCAGATAACCATTTCGTTTCTGTGATGCATGAATCGAAAGCTGCTGTATTAGGTTTGTGTATATTTTTACGTAAGCTTATAGTCTAGACTTTACAAATGACGAGTGCCAGATCAGCCACGGCGCCAGTTGATATTTATGGGCTTAGGCGGCGCTCCAGCGTGGCCTGGGACTGCTGCTACCTAAACACTTACCGTAAGCACTTATTTTTAATTCACTTACCTTTAATTCAATCGAGAATATAGTTACTCTGATGGCAGCTACGAGGTTAAATTTTGAAGAGCGTGACAGCTATAATAAACGAGCGTGGCAGCTATAATAAACGAGCGTGGCAAGTATTCTTAATATAATGACTAGAGTTGAAAAATATGCCCTGCGTTTACATTATTGTTAGATACCAAAAACTTGAAAGTAAACAAAAAGCAAAAGAATTTGCTTGGATTTCTCTTCGCTTATAAATAAATTTTTGTTTAATTTGCTATTGAAGCAAAGTACAATACAAGTTAGGATCATCCCATACCTTTTTTGAAGTTAACCAGTATAGAAGGGTAATCAAAGACTATGTTTTTTTTATGTTAGCATTCAGTCATGAAAAATTCTTTGTACTAAAGAGAAGCATTAAATCAATATGGATAACTGTAATTTCAAAGCCGGTTTGATTGTTTTCTAGATCCAATTGACTATTTTGAATTAAATTTCCCTTGGCTTTATTCTGAATGCAATACCTAGTGGATTGAAAATTCTACAAGCGATACATGTTTTATAAACGAAGAATTTAAAAGCAAAGAAAATTTCAAAGTGGAACAGCCTCCCTGATAGCATCGTTGACGCTCCGAGTATGAACATCTTTAAAAACAGACTAGACGAAGCTATGCAGGAGCATATGTTCAGTCTTAAAATGGCTAGCAAATTACGGACCAGGCAATAAGTCCAGCAGCTATCTCAATCAATCGTCAGCTATGGGAAGATCGGGTTCCAAAGGCCGGATCCCTTGTGAATCAAGTCACGAAAAGTTCAAGAATCGGCAACAGGCCATGGGCCTAATTCTTCAACGCCGACACTTCTATTCTATTCTATTCTATTCTATCATAAATTCTAGCCGGTCAACGCAATTGAGAAAAACCAAATCGAGGAATTTGTCCGGAAAAAAATCTGGCAACCCAGCTGAGTGAGTACGAAGTATGTATGACAATTGACCATGTTAGTTTAACCGGTCGCTTGTAGCCTATGTTTAACGGATTGATTATATTTAACGGTTAACAAACAAAGTGTGTATGATCGGTCAAACAAAGTATTTGTCAATATATAGTTTTACGGCCGTGAATGAGCGTTCTTAAATTTGAGTAATCGTTATTTTTCGTCAAATGAATGATTGCAACAACCAATTTAAATACCTGTGCTTTGCATTTTAACGTGAATCATACCTCGTCTGGAAATTTTCGAAGATAATAAAGGAAGGCGAAATAAATGAAAACGATATTTTTTATGACCACAGTCATAACTGGAAGATGCCTGAGAAAATAAGTTGCCTGCATTGTAAGTCGCAAGTTCGACGGATCTAAATGTTACAGTATAAACCTGTTAAAATCAACCTTTTTAGTACCTAGTGTCGGAATAATGATTTGTTCTGTGTCGAGCATTTGACCCTTTACTTGATGTCTGATCGACGAGCGCAACAATACGTGAATCAATAGTAATATTCTTCGGCATATGAGCCATCGCTATTTTGCTCAAAACTTCTAATTCTCTCGTAACTAAAATCGTTCTCTGTGCAGACCTTTACATTTTTCTTAGAAATTATCTTCTGCTAGCTTTCTTGCGGAGGGCTTATCCATCGAGCTTCATATTTACTTGATATGAAGCAGAGCAAATGAAATTTTGACTTTTCCAGGCATGAGATGAGTTTTTTTTACAAAAATTAACATAGAGAAGATGATCCATCCAAACGTGGCTTGCGTTTCAAATAAATAACATTTAAACTACTATGAAAGCGGGAATCTAAAAATCCCGCCAGAAGCAGCCGTTTTTAAATTGTGATTACCGGCGTGATATGCAGGGAACGGTTGCTAGGATATCACATCCCTAACGCGGTAACGAATGTTGTTAATCTTGCCAAAGTGCATTCACGCTATAATTCATCGAGCACTTTTGACTAGCATCGTAACCACTGGGCAGGGAGGGCCAGTGGTTACAGTTCAGAGTACCAAGATTGGCGCAGAGGGGTGTGGGTTCGATCCCAGCTCTGTGCGCCAGTTTCTGGTCCGAATCGGCGAGGAGGCCGGGCGGTTAACTAAGCACAGCAGAATTTTAGTGGAGAGTTACTTGTTCCAGACCGCAAAATGCTGTGAATGTTCTGCAATGTTAGGAATCGGCGACAGGCCTACGGCCTAATAAACGCTGAAATCACTAAACTTATTGACAGGGGAGGAAAAAAATGCACCAAATTCTTGTTTCCATTCCAAGAGTTTCAAATACCTACAAATGAACATTCCAAATAAAAAAAACATATATCTGTCCAACACTATATTGCAGCTTATCAGTATATGTAAGCTGACGCGTTTACAATTAGTTCTTTCACAAGAAGTGGAAAATAAACATCATGACCATGTATGCGCTACACATGCACTGTGTGTACGCGTGTGATGGACATCGCGTCCATCTCTTCAGTTGCTGACGTCATGGACGTTTTCCCACCGCCTCGAGTGCCGTTCAGGGGCGCTCCCACCACGCGCTCGGCGTGGCAGCCGCGCTTCACAGACCTGATGGAGTTGTTGGGCAGGCCGATCTCACTCAACTGCACATTGAGATTAAGAATAAAATACCACACGATTTGCATTCAAAGATGCATTTTTCTTTCATTTTAGAGCTGTTGATGGAAAATTTGTTTAGTTTTTTTGTCGCTGCAGGAGAGAGAAGATATCAAGCTGGTTCACTGGTGAAAACAATGAAACGATCATCCCCGACAATGGAAACGGTTATAAGTAAGAATTACCTCGGTCCATGATTCAAATACGTTGCAAGTGTCAAAAAAGATTTATATGTATTCTGCGTTGTAAAATGTTAATCGAATTCGTTGTTATTGAATTACGTGATGAACATCTAAGCCCTTATCTTAATTACGTGATGAACATCTAAGCCCAATGTCAGTTGAATGTCTTGGATGTAGAAATATTTATCTGTCAAACTCCTCCATGAAATTTCTGTTCAGTGGTTCAGTGTGGGCTTTAGTTCAACGGGATTAATGATTACGGCAATTTTTCTTGCCAAGGATGGCCTCTTTTGGTTTGAAGTACGTTACTTGCAAGCGACGCATTATATTGAAATAGTGGCAGCTTTTCATCGATTTTTCCTGAACAGTACACATGGAACAGTGCATATAATATTCAACCATAGAATCAGTTTGAGTTAAGAAAAACTCGTACAAATATACTCTAAACCTGTCATCCGTAGGATGAAATGAAGAACCAAAATATATGTGATGCGTTTTTCAGCAAGAACGTAATTTATTTGGCGCATATCTGATATTTAGAAATAGAATTTTCAAAATTTTACCATCTTTTCTAGCATTGAAGTGAGATAAACTTAGCACAATTGAAGTGAGATAAATTGATCAATTCTGAAACATACGTTATATTATTGTAGTTGCGCAATTCAGCCGCCGTCATTTATTTGCCCAGCGTCCACTATAACGAGAGAGGTGGGCTTCATTCGCTTCAGTATTTCTTTTACTTATCATTGTTTAGGATTGCCATTAAAGCACGTCTCGTGATTTTTAACTAGTTACGTGCACCAAAGGACCAGAATTTTAATACTTGCTATTTTGTTGCGCACTTGTTCCTGACATTGCGTGAATTTCTGGATTGTTTCTTGGCCTCATTTTCAGTGACTCGTAATAAAGTTCACGTATATTCTTATGTAGGAGTTTCCATGGTGGACTCTTGTTTATTAGTTATAGTTAGGGTTTCAGTGTTGACGATTCGTGTTCCTTAATTGATCCTGCTGAAATGTCCTGGATAAATACCGTCGTACAATGTGCTTATGTGGCCTAGTTGATGCTGTTTTACATAATGTACGACTGGCCGAGGACGACAGTTTGCGAATGGCGGTGGATGAGTGGCGCAATGGGAACGCAGGTATTGCTTTGCCCGAGGACGCGAGTTTGGGCCGGCAGAGGACTTGGGATGGGCCTGTGGCCGCGGCCTCTGCGGCGCGGCTTTTGGAGGCGGCGGACCAAATATCCAGGGCTCGTCTACTTGCGGCGACGAAGAGAGAGAGTGGCTTGTGGCTTCACGCTATTCCTTCGAATGCTCTTGGAACACTTCTAGGTCCCGACTACTTCCGCGTCTCAATTGCTCTTCGAGTTGGCGCAAATGTATGCGAACCCCACACTTGTCGGTGCGGAAAGCGGATGGATGCACGAGGGCTGCATGGCCTTTCTTGTAAGTACAGCGCTGGGCGACATCCAAGACACTCGGCTCTGAACGATGTGACTGGGATGCAACCTGCGTCGACACTTTTGCTGAGTCGCACGTCAATAATTCGGCTATTTCTGCTGGGTTCGCGGCTCGTGCGGCGGAGGATAGCAAGAGACGTAAATACGCGGCGTTGGCAGCTCGGTATCGTTTCGAGCCAGTCGCATTAGAAACGGCGGGCACATATGGTGGAACGACTGGTCCTTTAATATCAGAGATTGGCCGTCGCATTACGGAATTGTCCGGCGAACGTAGAGAGACTCTATGGTTGGAGCAAAGGTTGGGTTTGGCTGTGCAGAGAGGCAATGCAGCTAGCATCCTAACAGCAGTCAGAGAAAAGTTCGACGTGGGCCCGCTCCTCGCTCGCGTCACAGCTCGGTCACCCTCGGAGTCGGTGTAGGCCACCATCAGAGGCGTTAAGGTCGGGGCCCTGATCATTGACATGAAACCATTCCCTGTTTTTAATTAATAAAATCAATTCTTTTTTTTTTGTTGGAATGGTGAGTGTGGGAGGCCTTTTAAAAAAAATGTGCTTATTGATACTGCTTTATATGACGGTTCTTGGTTTAGGTTGGATGTTTAACTGATTTTTTTACTTATGGTTATTTCACGCGGACGTGGGTATCATATTCCATCTATCTCGTGTGGTTTACATAGAAAATAAAGTTTGGTTGTTATCGTTGAAGCGAAGGACTATAGAAGGAAACTAACCTTATACCGTTCAATTGAGAAGGCGCTGTTGATTCACTGGAGGCAAGAAGTCTTTCGGTTGTAGAGCCTAACATGGTTCACATTTAGTCACATAGTCCAATGCATTGTATGGGAAAGATTTTAGTGTTTTAGGAGAAGGTTCTTAGCTTTTTCTAGTACAACTCTATTGCCTGTGTTTATGCACTTTTATTGAATCTAACCGGTCTGTATTGATTTCCCAATCTGCAGACGGGGTATAGCACGTATATGTTGAAGCTTCCCACAACATTATATCGCCTTTCACGGCACTCAGGCGTATGCCTATTGTATGGGAGTTCTATTTATTTTTAAAAGAACTCAATGGAAGGAAATGAGACAGCCCGCAATTGATCATCTTCAAAAGCTTAACGAAAAGATGGAGCAGACTGAATCCGATTCAATAAACTTGTAATTTATGTGATATATTTCCATCCCATCTAATAACAAAAATAAAATGAAAATTATATTCTAACTCACCGCTAAAACATGTATAAAGTCGAGATCAGTGCCATTGTTTGAGATGTGCTGATCTGCATACACGCACACGGCGGACCCCGAGAAGTTAAGGCCTCTGTTGGTTTAAATATTTCTTTCGTAACTGGAATGTGAGAGTTTGCAGTTGTTTTGAAATAGTTTGTAAGGGGAATTCTCCCCATTATTGATGTGAGAAGCTTGAAATTATGAAATAAAAATTCAAAGGGTAACAAATTAGTTCGGAATTGTTGATGCCGAGAATTTTTGTTACTAAGAAGGTACGCAGACTCACTCATAGAATGTCCACGCTGACTGGCCAGTCACCACTAATGATGAGATGGTGAGGTCAAAGATGCCCAAGTCAGCAGCGTCTGTGGCGCCTCGGAATTCCTCACCGCGTAGAGTTGTGCCTTTGTACAAATTGTAGTAGTCATTGTTGATACCCGATGGACTGCCGGCATATCTGAGCGAAGATCCCTGCAAGCAATGTATTATTCAGGAGAGATCCCTGCCTCGTCACTCCGAATATGAGAATTGATTCTACTGCCTGAATTATTTAATCATCTTACCGTAAATATTATGTCGATGAATATAAATGTGGGACATGTTACAATTTGAGTGTAATTAAACCATTGATTCATTTCGATAAAGCGTCTTTGGCAGCGGATTTTTCGGCACCGCTATAAGCAAAGTCTAACCGTTGGACTTTGCTTCTATAGCGGTGCCGAAAAATCAAATGTTAAACTCTAACGCGATGGGTATAGAAACGAGAATTAACGAAATAGACGCTTTTGGGGAAAGTGTATTTGAGCGTGGACGTAAGTTACATACGGAAGTTGCACGTGTAGGATAATACTAATTGTACAACACAATATGAGACAATGTTGAAATTTTGCACAATAAACAAGGAAATGTTCCAAATTAGAGGAACAATTCAGGAGCTATTTAAAGGCCTTACCCAGGACGTTGGTAAACAAGGTTGAAGTGAGGTTAGCAGTAGTTCGGATGCTTTATAAAACGTTCAGTATATAAAAAAAATTCAGATAATTATATTCGTTTAACTAATTATAATAGGGTCGAATATTGGATGTCCCTACACGCTGCCATTCAACGACAAATACACGCAATGAAAAAATATCAATCGAAACTAAATGCGAGCTTAACTGTTGTGAAAGTAACGTGCTACAAAGGTATACAAACATTTTGGATTCAAGTAAACATGGCGTAAGAAGTCTGACAGATGAAAAAAGTTTCTCTCACCACATTCCAACAGAATGTGTCCCAAGTCCCGCAGCCGTTTACTCCCTCATAAACGCAAACCTCGTGGTTAGAGTCGTAGTTGATGGAGTCATACAGTATCCATCTGTGAATTAGGTTAAAAGTTGAGGTAAACAAAGTACTTTACATCGCTTTAATGGATGAATACATTTCACATTTTCTTTTTGTGACTTGATCTTTATCATGCCAGGACATTAGGATGAAATTATTTTTTTCGTGGAATGATTTTTCTCCACAACATTTGTTCCTCATTTCAGAAAAGACCAGCAAAAATTTACGAATGAAATAAAATTGCATCAAATAATAATGTTCCGCGAATGCACTCACAATCCAGTCCCACACACGCTATCGATGATATCGTCCATCATCACCACGCTCAAGTCTGGCACGTACTCGGTGAACGTGTAGGACACGCCGGTCGAATAGGGCTCGGAATAACCTATTAGGTACCGGAGGTCGTCCGCTCTTGTGATTTCTGAAATTCAAGAGCTTCAAAGGTTACAATTGATGGATGATTATCCTCGACACAGAATATTGTAGCATGTACTATGACATCCTGAACTGGATCGATCAAAAAAATTACAACGCTGCTATTGACGTAGGGGCATTCTGAGAGTGCCCTCGTTAAGTCATGTACGCGGCTCATGTACACGTAATGTCATGCATGTGCACGATACACAGTTGGGAACATTTCACGTTTATTTTCTTATTATTCACTCTATCTCATTTCTGGCCTTCCATAAATCTACGGTGGCTCTCAGTTGAACATTCGGTGAATTATTATGAGCCTTGGTGCCTAATTTCTTCCCGAAATCTGGTTTGTAATGAAGTTGAAGAGTAACAGACTCGAATAGGCCGTCAAATCAATTCTACTCTTTACTGAATTTTCTTCGTTGGAGAATGTCAAATTAACCTGAAACAGTTTGTAAATGCGACTAATTAATTCAACAAATAGGAGCGAGCACATTTTTGACGCAAGTCAAATATAACGGTTAAGTCATATTTAACTAGCGACGTAATTTGGGTCATAGTTAAACCTATCATCATTCACTGCCTGAAAAAAGTGTTCCCGATGATCAATATTAACCTAACTTAATATTTGCTTACTTGACAGTGCACTACTCTAAATTACCTGCCTATATACGTATGCTGTGCCGAGTCTATCTATTGCACTCAAGGTAGTTGAATTCGCTACCATGATCACAATAATTCAAGTTCTTCGTGAAAGGAAAAGTGCATCCTCATTTTTGTGATCATCTGAAGTTTCGCTGAGCGCATTCCTACTTGATGATCTTCCAGGATTTCCTCGGGACCCAGGACGAGCTTTACTATATTAAAGCGTTGTACTCGTATAATGGATTTACTGAAAATTCGCCCACTCTTAAGTTCAATTACATATTTATTCACATTCCTGCTAACTTTCTTACGGTCAATCCAAAGAACTTCAGTGAATCAATCGAAATTTGCAGTTTAACCATTGAATAGGACAAAATTTATGTAAAAAGCGCTTGTATTTCATTTTCGTTGAAATAACTACTGATCATTCAGCTCAGTAACGAGCTGAATTTTTGCTGAAGTAACGAGCTGAACGCTGTAAATATGACCCGTTTAACGAGTCATATTTACAGCGTTCCTTTCAAAGAGAAGACTTTCCCTGGGTTTAAAGTAGTTTAATATATTGGCCACAAGTATATATGTTGATCGAGAGTCGATTGAAAAACGGAAAAATGTACTTTGCGGTAACAAACAAATAATCGTCAGGTAAAAAATTGCATTACCTTTTTCAATCGGAGAGCTTGAAGCAAGAACCAGGAATGAGCTCCATATTGCACAGAAAAGAGTCATCATCTTGATCTTCTGATAGAACCAGCTAGCTCGTAAAACTATCTGGTGATGTGCAGGCGGAATGCAAGAAGCATCAGCAAAAATCGTTGTTTAAGTACCATGAAAAGCTTTGGAAACCAAGACACATGTCGTAATTCTCATGAGCTGAGAGAACCTGCACGAGTGAATTCCGGGAAATATCATCGATAACTGCTAACATGCCGGTCTCCTGAATTCAAGCACCTTTTACTTGGTACATTTATTGGCTGCTGCTAAGTGATTTACAAATGATGCCATGTAAAATCCTAATTTTTTTCATTTTTTAATTTTTTTTATTTTTTTTCCCAATTAGAAGTGAAAATACGTTGAAATTAAGAATGAATTTTTCATTCTAAATAACACCTGAAATTTTCTTTCCCCATCGGGTAAGAAGAACGTAGAATAAAATTCAATTCTTTGTAATGATTGTTTTACTGTGCTGAAATGATTAATGATTTTCTATTCAACTCATATTTTCGACCTATGTATGTGTTATTATCCTGTAGCGGAATGTAAATTTGGAAATGGCTTCTAAAAAATCATAGTAGACAAATAGTAAACAATATAATATAAATAACTAGCAAGATATTAGGAATTGTTGCTGAGTTTTCATGCGTGAGTAGCATACGTCATATAAATGCGTGGTTTATACAGGAATATATCTAGTGGCGGCCACTAGCTGTTATTTGCTTTTCAAGTCATTTTATTTATTTCAAGTCATTTAACAGTCATTTACATGGTGTTTCCAGGTAACACATCTGCGTAAATCCATTATATCCACAGACTGCTTAAATTAATTTTAAATTTAAATTAAATTCCTCGTTATCTGTGTAAATTTTGCAGTTTTGATGACGAGTGATTTTGATCTATCTTGATGATGTCAAGCAGTCAATTAATTGTACTCGCATTAAGGACAGTATACTTGATGACGATTGCATCGCATTGAGTAGATTGTCATCAAGATCCCGAGCCCAAAATTTATAATGCTGACAAGTCTCTCGAACTAGGGGAATAGTATCGAATATCAGTTTATATAATCATAATTAAGTAGAGGAGAAAGGGGTTCTGAATTTGGGGTTCAATTTGACCAATTGAACCTTGAACTATTTGATCATTTACCCAACTACAACTATAGATGCAACTCCCTTACAGATTCTCAGATAATATATATATATATATATATATACAGGTTTGATTGAAGACCAGAGCGTACTTTTTATTTACGATTTTCTTATTGTTTTTTTCGATAAGCCGAACGAAATTTCTAGCTGGAGCTTGGAGATCAAAAAGCAGATTACCGAATGACATTTTAATAGAATGCGACGTTGTCATGTCATGTCCAAATCTCAATTTTTAGCGTTGTAATAAATGTTCACTTGCTTGATAATGAATATTGATATATTCGAAACGTCGCATTCTATTAAAATGTCATTCGGTAATCTGCTTTTTGATCTCCAAGCTCCAGCTAGAAATTTCGTTCGGCTTATCGAAAAAAACAATAAGAAAATCGTAAATAAAAAGTACGCTCTGGTCTTCAATCAAACCTGTATAAATGAAGAACTTCTGCCTAACTACACTAATATATATATATATATATATACTTTATATATAATTATATAATTTAAACACAAGTGGTTAATGACCAGAGAAATCATTGATTTAAATTTTCAGGATCGAACAATATTCTTCAGTTGACGTTGGTTGATAAGATTCAGGTTCAAGGAAGTAATTTAATTTATTAACGACGTTTCGAATGTGACATCATTCATTTTCAAGTTATAGGAAGCATTGAATACTGAAATTTTGGCGGAAATAAGTACATGATACACGTAAATATGATACAACACGAAAATTTGGAACCGTGAAAATAATTCCGAAACAATCTCAAAGTTCAGAAAATCCGGTAGTTATGAGACGAGTAGCTGCAGCTGGAGTCCAATCCGTAGAGATGAGGGCTTCAGCTATCGTCGGTCGAATATTTCGGGTCACTGCACGATGAAGATGCTGGTGTGTTTCTCCAGCACAGTGAGAGTTGTTGTCAAGGGTGTCAGGAAGCCTGTTGAATTCATCACGGATCATGAGATGAAGTTGCTCGATGGTAAGACTTTGAGACCTGGTCTGGTTGCGAAATTGTCTCAGGTGGCAGGAAAAACAGCTGCTCAATGTCGATGAAGTTACTCCAATTACTCTAATGTAGTCCAAAAGATGAAGAAGTCTACAACCTTCTTTGAAGCAAAATTTATAGATCACATCAGATTCTTGAAGAACTCCTTCTTTTTTGAAGGGGCCGTTGCTGAGTACAGTTCGGTATTTGACGTCGTTGTCAAATACCGAATGTCAATGATTTCTCTGGTCATTAACCACTCATGTTTAAATAAGCTTATTCTGCTATCTTATAGTAATTATATAATTATCTATAATTATAATTATCTAATTAGATAATTATCTTATTACCTTTCTAATAATGATTTTACAATATGGTCCATATTTAATTGAAGTGATACCACTCTCGCTGATGAAAGGTAAGGGATGGATAAGTAGGAGTAGTAACTTATAAGGGATTTAACCACCCTTGGCTAAAAATGTAACTGTTTGCTCAGAGTTAGTATGGCTTAATTGCTGGGGGCTTTCTACCAGCAGTTCACGGCTCAAATGAATGCTGTTTTTGCTGTTTTAACCGAGCAGCAAATTTTAGACCAAAACTTTTACAGAGAGTTAAGATGAAATCCGCTACTCACTGTTTCAATCTTTGAACTCTGAACATCACCCACAAATGCAACTGCCACAAATGCAAATTGTAATTTGACTGACCATTGAGCGATGTCGTGATAAATATTTTTTTTAAACTATAGAGGATAATGTATTAGAGTGGGTTTCGATACTTAACCTGCAATGTTTCCTGGCATGAGCACGCGAAACTAATTAAAGAAAGATTCTCTGTTGCTCTTCATATATTCGTTAAGTTATGGGTGACGTGCATTTTCAAAAATAACAAATACGGTAAAAAAAACGATGTGGGGTAGCGCGCTTGTTCGTATTTGAAATGACAAATATTGACCGGTAAAAAATCAATCTTCCAGACTATGAAAGATGGCATAACATCAATTAAATTTACACATTTATTGACATCTGGAAGGACCCACAAGGTTTTCTATTCTAAAGTAAAGGCAATTTTCAGAATATTGAATATTACAATATTACAATTTCGGTGAGAATTGCCATAAAAAAATGGACTGCAGCCAATTTCCTATTGCGATGAGGAAAGGAGATTGCACTTGAGACCAGTAGCTTTTTCTAGGAATTGATCGCTTTTATTCAACCTTGAGCATCAATGAACTATCAGCATTCAGTGTAATTTTGTGTAATATTTCACCTGCTAATTATCTTCATTTAGATAACATCGATGATATACTGCATGTTTTTGCTTCAGCATCGAAGAAATAATTGGATTATTCAATAAAGTGAATAAATAATATTTAGATTACTTATTAATCACAATAGATATGTTAATAGCTATGATCGTTTATTTATTCACGATTTTTTTCAAATAATAATTTTGACTTGCATAGAAGTTGCCCACTCCTAGGCTGTGTCATGAAAGGCAACATGAAAGACATTAACTAGTTAGACGGCTTTTTGTTTCTTTTTCAACATTAATTACTCTCCTTAATTAGTTTTAACAACAATTCTTCACTTCTGTCTCCAATTACAAGACTATTAAATTTCTTACCTGGTAGAGTAGGTGCTGCTTACTTCTTTTCAATTATCGCACAACGTAGTTCTCAGGTAAATGTTAATAAAAATATAACTCAGTATACTCATTGCAGTGAGTGACAGAGAGCGCATTTTCTCGTCGACGAAAACTTGAGGTCGCGGACGGACGGACGGACAGACAGACGGACATGGCGAGCACAATAGTGCATTTTTTACAGAAATGAGAAAATGCGCTAAAAAGTCACTCTCTGTAACGAGGTATGAAGTGAAAAATTGTTGCTTTAAATAGGGAAACGCCATCAAGTTATCCGATTTTACACCGAAACTGAACGTAAACTCTAATGCATCATATCACATCAACTCACAAAATATGTGATTACATATCGGAAAATTTTCGTATGAATTGTATAAGTTGCTGGGGACTACCAAGTTTGTAAGAAATTATGAGAGTAAACGTTTTCTGCAGTTTAAACACTTGTATAGTTAATGACATGCTGAAGCTTCACAAATGCATGAAGAACCGGTCCATGTTCATTCACCATGTAAAATTTAGTCATGAGAATTAGCGTGAAAACCTTTCAGCGTAAAATAATGAGGCTTTTAATTTATGTTTCGATATTGTAAAGTAGAGATACTTTACAATATCAAAAGAAATTTTTGGTCTGCACGACCATGCCCAGCGAGGCTAAAATTCTTTCTGTTGCGATTCTACAAATTTGGGTTTTATTTAAAATGCATCAATTTGCTATATATTGTGCGCAAAAATTACCTGTTGAATAATCTTATCCCTGTACATAGTATTCGAAACAACTGTTTTTATTACTTGGCAAACATGGGCTGTAGACCCTCCATTTAAGCTGTTCTATGTTGTGTATCACAACATTCTATTAAAGGGCAGGAATAATTGAGCTAAATCGTGTTCTATGTCCGTGAATTCACTTTGGTAAGAGTTAGGTGGTGATAAACTGTACGGGCATTGGATATGGGTGAGAATAGTTAGTAGAGCTTATATGGATGCAAACCACTTGATATCATGAAGGCATAGGTTAGGAGGAATTATCGATGGGACTCATTCGATATAAGTAAAGAATATGTTAGGAGGAATTAAAATTCCCTGTGACCTTTTCTTTATCGATATTTCGAAATGAATCGAATTATCGATGCGGTTCATTTGATACAGGGAAAGAAAAGTTCAAAATATATTATGGATGTGAACCCTCTGATGCGAGTCAGGGATGGTAATGTCGTTTTCTTAACCGCCGTACGTTTGATCGCTTTTCTTGCTGTTGTGGCGTAGTCTCTATGTTGGCTATACATCAATATCGCAAAATTCCGCGACATTATTTGTAGATCATTGAGGTTCGAATTAGGCAATATTAGTGGGTATATAGTAGCATCAATGAGTCGAATTTTTCCGCTTCCGTTCGTGCTCTAATCGCCGGCCAATGGCCGTCCAAACAGATGCTGATCATGTTTGGCCGATGGGCACTTAAAAAGAATCTACTGCGGCGAGAATTTTATTTTCTTAAATACTCAGATGTCGCGTACAGTTTAGCCTGGGCCCTAAGCACACATGTCACATATGCTTCATATATGTTCCTGCCGTTGTGCAAAATCCCTCTTTATTGACCATCTCAACATCAGCGCTCAAACTACGAACTGAATTTATAATCCAAAAACGTGATTAATATACACTCCACCTATGATCTATATGAACTCTCTGACCGGGTATAAGAGTATTTCCTTCAAGAGATGATAGCGTGGTAGCTGGAAATTTTTGATATCTTTATTAGTCAATCAAACGCCGCTCTCTTCAGTTTATCGGCGTTATCTCTTCGCGGCGCATTCTTATGTAGCTGACCATGGGACTCATGACAGACGTTGCCATCTAATTTCGAGTTGCTAACGCTGAATATCTCTTCGCAGAAGCCCCTTCATATTTGCTGTTGTCTTATTTCCGTTGGGAGAAGTTCATCATTAAGACTTTGATGCAGGTATTCTGATACTCTTCCGTTGGTGTTCTGGCTGCATCCATTCAAAGTGAAAAAGTATCAATATATTTTTTCTCATACTAACTTCCTACTACTTATTCAACGTTTCTTTGTTTGTGTTTTTAATCACCATTAAAGAATGCATTCGAAAAGTCTGAGTTCAATTCAAATACCTTTGCTGGGGATCGTCAACGAATGTACTCTGATAACTGAATAAATACTGCATATCCATTTAATTTTCAGGAGATTTCAAATTTTAGGAATGGCCAGTGAGGACGATTTTCGGTACCTTACAACCTATGCCGACCTCTCCTCCACCGGCGTGTCCAACCAGTTCACCGAGTACGCGCCTGACCTGGGAGAGGTGCTGCTGCTGGACAATACCATCGAGAGCGTCTGTGCTACTGGATTGTAAGTGAACACATTGAACTGGTTCTCAATAGTATCATCTTGTCGTCATATATATGGGTATATGTCTTACTTTAACTTGTCATATCAACATCATATACAAATTTTTATCTGCTGTTCACGAACAGAAATACGATTTTTGTAAATATTAGATTTGCAAATTGCATTATTTGTTCAAATAAGTGAAACGGTCAAAATTGAATTTCTGACACTGGCAAACATGACTAGTGTCAAAACTGAAAAATTCAGGTACTTGAACCGTTTAATGACCAGAGACTGAGCTTAAGAGTTTGGTTTAACCAGCCTCGACGTCGTAACAGAGGTTAGCCTGAAAAGTGACCCGCCTGTTTAGTTTGATATGGTCAACCTTTGCATCGTAAATTGAGAATTAAATACAATTTTGGCTGAAAAACAGGCATTTTCAAGGTTGCTGTTGCGTGAGCAACGGTCGGTTGGCAGTAGTAACTAGGTTGCAGCATTTACCTAGCTTAAAATAGTCTAACAAGACAGAGATATAAAAAAAGATATCATTTGATAAATTAATTCGCAAATTAGCGGATAATTCGAATACGGAGAAAATGCTAATGGATAACCATTATTCATTGATAACCTAATTATTTCTTTGAAACGTTAACTGTTTAAAAATTAAATAAAACAAGTATCATTAATTGGTACGAAAATATTGAATGTTGATGCAAATTTTATTAACAAATAAAAAGCGACGTAACGTAAAACACAATTTCATACCAAATTCAAATGATGAAAACTATTTTAGTTACTCATGCGATGTTTCCTTTTGATTTCATTTCATTCTATACAAGGTATGAATCGAAATTAGTGAATGACGGTGAGGCTAGAGAAAGTGAAAGGCACCTGAAAAAATGTGTATGGGTGCTAATACACGTGCACTTTCATGAGTAAGAAACAACTTTTCCAAAAAATTGTAGAAACATTTTATGTTGACATGATTAATGGTGTCATTCTGACATGAAATGGTGCAATGTGATCTTCATTCCCATTTGTTTAGACGTGATCTTGCTCGCCATATTTCTCATATATTTATTTTAGTTCTGTGAAATCCGTGCAAACGCCATTTGGCTGGAACATGAAAAAGCAGTACAATTGTAATTAGTAATTTGCGAGCAATCGCAATGAGATATTACTTACTTGTATGTAATAAGCTATTACAGTGATTAACTTATCCATGACCAAATTACAGTTGGACACTCTATGATGCCATAAACTACGGAGCGAACGACACTGGAGATGTTTGTCACTTTCGTGCCATCAAAACTTGTGACGATTTGAGCTCATCTTGCAGGAATGTGGTAAGAAATCAGCGTTTAGGGTTAATTTACGATGGTTAATATTTTGAAAAGAAAAATGAGAATTGTCTCATGACAGCAGAAATCACTTTCAATGGAAAGATTGAGTGTTCATCACTTATATAGGAACGTTTTCTGTCGCGTGATAATAGAGAGTCTTAGATCGGAACGCGCATTCAAGCAAAAACGCTTACCAGAATTCATTGAGGTTGGCACAATGTTCAAAGCAAAATTTTGTAAGTTTGTATGAATTTGCATTATGCGTTATCTGCTTTTGACAGATTTCATCGCTGAGATATAGCGGAAGTCCGTACGGCATCAACAATGACTATTACAATCTGTATGAAGGAATAAATCAACGCGGCATGGAATTCGGCGGCGAAACAGACGCTCCTCACTTAGGAGACCTGGACCTGGAAGTCTCATCCCTGGTAGTCAGCGGGCAGTCAGCATGGACGTTCTACACGTGAGTGCGAGCAGCAAGGTGAAGGCTATGTTTATTACTATTATTTATGCAAGATTATGTAGAAACCTATTGTAGTACTCGTACAATCCTCCACCAATTAATGCTTAATGGTGGAGGATTAAATAAAAATAAGGTTTAATAAAATTAATCTGCTTAATGTCTCCTTTATAATTCTAAGAAAATATTGTGACCGACAGAGGCCAGGGCTACACTGGAGCCTCTGTGTGCGTGTACACAGATACACATCTCTCTTCCAGTGGTATTCATCTCGACTACATTCAGATCAACGAGGTAGGAAAATTTAAAATAATTACAGATTTGGACGATAATTAGGATATTGTATATATGCATCACATAATAAGGTGGGAGTTAATTCGTAAGCTGCTAAATTTGAATCAAACGCAAATGAGCACTGCAAACAACTTGATTATCCTGGTAAATTATTAAATTACTCGAGGAAAGTCTCCACAATTTGTGTCATGTCGTTGTTATAGTTAAATAGAAATTATAGGCGAAACTTAAATTCATTCAGAGATTGAGAAACTCATTTATATTCATTAAATGGGTTTCCTAAAATATTTTTTCAATATCTTCTCGATTTTTGTCATTTTTTAAAATATATTAACTGATGTTCAAAAGATCTTAAGACCACATTCGACATTTATAATTTTCAACTATTTCTGAAATTTGCACGAGATCGTTTCTCTGTTTATGTAACGGAAAAACAACAGGGGTATGCGTGAAATTTAAATAACATTGGCGAACTCATGAACAATCAAACAACTACCGCAAACCATTGTCCTTGCTTATAAGATGCCTGTACGATTACTCCAGGTCATTTGTATAGCTTAAATTTATTATGCATTCTAATTTGCTGTGCAGTTAACAGAGCTCAGCCTGCCCGACAACTCCATCAGGTCTGTGAAGCGCGGCTGCCTCGCTGACCGCGTGGTGGGAGCGCCGCCCCCGTGGCCTTGAACAAAATGCAACAGCCAATCAGATGTTCCCACTTGCATGCACGCAAAAATAAAATGCTAGAAGTGGATGAGCAAGATATATATTTTCGAGTTTCGTTTGATGTATCCAGTAAAGCCTACAAATGAATTACTGGATATAATTTTGCAAAGTATCAGTTGGAGAAACATCAATGATTATGCATATTCTTTTTCATTTTTTGTTGATTACATAAGATAATAAATTGGAAAATTAATCTGATTCTTTGCTCTTTAACTCACAGATGAGCAAAAAATGTGTGTAAGTTTTTACTTGTGCTAAATCTGGTTATGACCGTTTTGCATGAAATATGGAATTTTATGTCAATTTCGGGAACAATGTTTATCGAAGAGATAATTCTGAAATATTGCTATACGTTCTTAAAATATTTTCATATAAACTATGATGCTCAATATTATTAGGACTGGAATGTTTTCACCTCATTGTACTATATCTTTTCTCATCTGGAAGCTCGTTAGTAAAGATCGGTAGCAGAAGCTTAATAATTAAGTGTCTAGGTAGACAGAGATTAGGGAGAGACTGATCACAATACGGGAGTAGATAAAGTTCATTGTTCTCGCGTACAGAGCTGGTAATGTACTGAACCTGGGAGCAAAGTTATCTGACGAGGTTGACACTGAAGATCAAAAAATCTTCATTAAATAAAAAATAATTAGTTCTCACTACTCGAGAAGATGGTTGTTGATGGCGTACATGGGCCTCAGATGAAGAGAATATAATACAGAATCATCTTTGCAGGGGCAAAATGCTTAAATAATAACTTATCCCAGCACGCATTATTAACGTACACAGAGCGCGATGTTATTTCCAGCGGAACCTATAAGGGGAACCATATTTTATTGAGAATTAGTTACTAGAAAAAAGGCTCCTAGTAGAAATACGTGCAATAAAATATGGTTTCCCTAGGTTCCCCTGGAAATAACTGTTAGAAATAAGGTTCCAATGACGTAACCATTCATTCCTTCACGAATGGAGAGCATTCATATCACGAAACTCATATACACAGTCAAGAAAATGATGTACAAGGAAAGGACATCATTAAAGATTCAAATCTTCGCATCAAACAAATTTTGCGAAGATCTAAATCGGCGAAATTCCATTCAGTGAAATAAATCATAACACTGAAGTAATATTGATAATCCTAAATTGATGTGTTAAAATGCGGGTTGCATAAATCAGATATTCGTATACATAGCTTTGTTTGTAGTATCTTAATGGCATCGTGTTCAGTTATCACTATGTAAATGATCAGCAACAGCCTTCATAATGTTGCTTGTGCGTTTTGCAGTCCGCACCAGATCTAATTTTAAACCTAAGTTATCCTCATGAAAGCTTCGTGGGTTAGAAAGACTGGAAGAGAACCGCACCTTTGACGTTTGCCAAGATTCTCGAGTTTGCGATGGAATGAAAGTCAGCCGAGGAAATAGAATATAAAATGATTCTATGTACTTTATAACAGTTTGAAATAAATTCGCATGTCATACTGCCACTCGTGTAAGCATGTACAAAATTGCTGTGCAGTTTCAGAACTTCGTCTTTCAAATTATAGTGAAATTTAAAAATTTGAATTCCAAAATTTACTCCCGAACCGTGACTCCGGCTTTTCCTTGTATCTTGTAGTCACGTCTTGTATTCGGCTCTGTCGCATGGCCGCGCAGTATATCTACAGACCCCATATACTATGCAGACGCACCCACTAGATTCATGCACTTAGCCTTCAGCTAGTTTTCACAGCACAGCAGTTTTGATCTTGGGCCCTTTGCACTTTAGTCGCTTGCTTATGTGTCTGCCCTCTGAGTGAACTGTACGCCCACGGAGACGAGGTGCAGCCTGACGAGCAGTACGCGACTTAGCTTGCTTGCATTTTCTTGGCGGTCGGCTTTGGGGAGCCGAGATTTGAAGGGAGACTGAATCGTCGCACTGAATTTAGCACTGAATTTGGCAAAGATCGTCGCACTGAATTTAGCCTTCGAAGGTGAGATCACGGGACTAAACCCGGGAGTGCTTTTTCTCAATTCAGCATGGAACTTGATTCCGATCGTCTGAGCACGTTTCAGTATATAAATGCTTCATAGTCTGATCAATTCAGCATTAAAATATATTGGAATTTTAATTTAATATATTGTAAACAAAAAACTAAGATTAATTTTTCGATAATTTTGAGTAGTTAAAGCTTTTCGGGTCATAGCCTCATTACTACTTACTCTGTACTTTACTTGGAGTGACGTGTCATGCAGTTTTAACGTGTACATTTGAGGTGAAACTAATATCGCCCGTGCTGCTTCACTTCACCCCTGTTTTGAGAATCTTCAGCAGTTCGACTCTTGACTCCATGAGAGTAACTCTCATGGTGCTACTGCGACTTCACGTCAGTTCATAATTCCTTGTGGGATCTTCATTGATACGCCACCGAGATGTACAGCCTCGAACCTGTTCTAGCATTCATGGAGTAAAATCTTAATTTGGAAGCATCGCCCGAGTACGGTTTGGATTTGGACGTGAGCATTGGGCACGCGCTGGATTTGGTGTTGTCAGCACTAAGATAACCTCCTCCGGCACTTCTGGTTACCACGTTGGCGACGACTTCGTTTTTAGCCCCGGCAACATCTGCGCGGGTGTGTATCAGCCGCTGGACCAGTTACGCACCGACGTTCACCGAGGGATTTTTTAGTACTTCAGGTACGTCACCCCACCTTCGTAGGCACGGAGTAGGCGGTGATGAGGTGCTAAATCCTGTTCCCTTTCACTTATGACCCGAATAAAGAATAAGCCCGTAACTATCAATATTGCAACTTTCCATAATACATTGAATGAATTATTAACTTTACTGCAATAATAACCTTAAAACTTATACGAAACGTGTGGTAAACCCTTTTTAAAGACTCGGGAAATCTTTTCGCTACTATGCGCAGCCTTTTCTCACCTTGCCTGGAAAAGGACCCTTTTCGCATTGAGCCCTTTTAAAGTCCGAGCATTTTTTTCGTGATCTTTGTAATCACCGTTGCGGTTTTGATTCTTCAGGATTTACGGGTTGGGCAGACGCATGCAGGAGCGAGGCGCAACTCCATTCCCTCTTCACGCATAGTGAAGTGGAGTCGCTACCGCAAATTTTGGAGGCAGTACCGAGCAAGTTTAGGGATGATGGCATTAATGCCATTCATTAATTTTTCATTAAAGAAAATACTATTTGAACATTACTTGTAATCGTGTTTTGTTTGACCTCATTTCCTTTTGATTAGTTTCCCCGCCCCCCAAAGTTTTGTCCATATTGTATGTAATATCTAAATCAATGGAATTTTCTGTGTACAGACGTGAAATGGCGCTAAAGAGGAAGGTGCCTCCATGGCAAGGAGTCTGGGTTTCTTCAGAGTTATTTAAATGTAATAAATTTGCTCTGTGCCTTGACTTTGGTCCATTATCCTCATAATTTAGTGTAAAATAGGTGTGGATAATAATTGCATACTTACTAATAAAAACCTGTGGGTTGAGGGATTTGAAGCTCTGTGTTTATTGTTATTTCTCTGTCTAGAACTTAGAAGGGCACTATATGAACACTAAAATTTGTCATATTGCAAACTAGTTACTAGAACTGATATTTTTTATAAAGTAGCTAACTTTTTTATAAACTACATTATCCGGCAGGATTGATGTTGCAACCTCCATAACTTCAATTCAAGATACTCGGCGACAATTTTTGAGTAGTGAATCGTTTTCAGGTCAATTGTGAAAGCTGCCCCATTTATTACGGCCTGTTAATTTATAGAAATAAAAGAATGTCGAAATGTTGTTATGTTTCGTAATCGACATCATAACTTGGAAGGGCTAAAACTTGAATTTCGCAATATTATCCTAATAAATTTTGAAGGAAGCGTTTTTGGCTTCGATTAAGCACAGAGATTGCAGATGATCTGCTTAATTATTTTGACTATTAATCCTATTAGGTTGACTTGAATTAGTTGTTCATCATGCGTGTTATTTTTATGTGAGGTAAATTTGTTAAGATGGCTTTAAAAAGGAGTTGCGGGTGTTATATGACTATGAAGTGATTTGAAACATTATAACAGTGACTTTAATGTTAAATAAATTTTAATTTTTAAAGACCAAAAATTCGAGAGGATAATTTCACAAACTTTTTGAAGTTCAGTTTCACGATAGAGCGAAAATGTCGTGAAAGTGCGAATAAAACGCGCCTGGGTTGATTCCACTTACATTCCAGTGTCGTTTGAAAAGTTATAAAATACGGAAATTAATAGCATATGTATAAAAATAGCCATAATATCCGTATATTAAAATGTTGTTGGTAAAAGTCATTTCCCATTTCCCTCCATCAGGAAAATAAACATGGTCCGCCTCTTATAAAAGCGAACGAGAAAATAAATAATATGAAACATTCATTAGTCTTTCGACCGAACTAACTTGTCTAGAGTAAGTTCGAATATTAATACGAATGTTAATGCAAATGTATATATGAATTTAAACGTATAATCTAAGCTTTTTAGTATGACTTTGGGAAGGTCATGCTGGAGCTTGCGTGCGTCAACCGAAACAGATGTGAACACTTGTTCGTTTTATGTTTTGAATAGAAGTTCGATCCTCACATTTTTATTCTACAGACAAATGCGATCTAATGAGTGACCCATTAGTCTGAGTGTCAGAAACTCTGAATTATATCGTCAAATTTTAAATACTAATTGCAGAGCACGAAAATATCGAAACGAACGTGTAGTCTAGCATGAGTACGATCGATCGGCACTGCTGGCCATGTTCCAACTCAACTTATGATGAAAGAAACCAAAAAATTTTTATGTGAGAAACAACGTAAAAAAAATAAATTTTAAATGCTAAATACAAGGAGGAGATCGAAGGAAGATAAGGTGACCCTTCAGCCTGGCCTTCCTTTACTTCATACTTAATTAGAATTTATGCCGGTCAAATAGGGCCTGGGTCTGGGGCTTTAATGTGTCTTACTGTAACTGTCGAGATTGAAACGCATGAACCCTCCACGTGTACCCTGCTCGTATGAGCGTTACATAACAGAGCATGGCGGTTCAATGAGGCTTGTTGTTATAAATTCATGAATTCAAATTTCTTACATACTAAAATGAGTATTTTTTACTTATGAAGAACGATGTATCTTATGTTTGGTAGCGTGCGTCTTCGATGACGCACAATATTGACGTTCCAGTCTAGCTTGTCGTTCATCAAGCGTGCAACTTATGGTTGCTGTTTGCGACTTTCAGTGGAAATATAGAAGAAGAAAAATATATTGGTAACTAAATTAATATAGAATGTGCAGAAGGCTGGAGCTTTCTCTTGATTTTTTTTTTGCGTTCGGTTGCACAATAATGTGGAAAAATTATGGAAGTTCAAACAAACCTTGTGTGTAAAATTTTAGACCTCGATGTTGATTTCTTCAGGGTGGTTTGAAATTTAAAAATATGAAAAAATAATATAAAAATTAAAATTTTCTCATAAATCCAAATAACATTTTTAGAGGTCAAACTGAGCAAAAAATCATCTTAAAAACATTATTGGAATATAATTTTCAAATTTCTTATTGCGTTATATTATCTTCTTCAATATAGGTGGACAACGAGAAATAACAGTCATACGATTGTAAAGGATACAATAGCAATAATATCTTTTGGTTACTTGAAAGTTGCAAAAGGTTAAAACAATCATTGAAAAAATCTTTAGGATGCATGTTCCGGTTTCTAGAGCTTTATACAATCATCTTCATGGTCTGAGGGCCACTCTGCAATGACCAACACCCCTATAATTATTTCTTAAGGAATTATTTAGCCATACGGAATCAGATCTTTCTTTCCTAGTTCTTTTTAATTTAGACATTAAACTATAAATATTTGGCCAATGAATATAAATAAATATATATATATAAATATAATAAAGTATAAAATAAGTATAAAATATATTTACTTGTTGCACCCTCGAGACGCAATTTTTTAAGGAATTTTTTCAAGAAATTTTGGAGAATAAAGTCACCATAAGAAATATGAGGTTGGTCAATCGCGTGTTCCCTGTCCGGGAAAAATGTGTCCTCTAGTAATGAGCAGACGTAGAAATTATCGAAATACAGTCGTACATACATAGCAAAAAGACTAAAGGGACTAATAATAAAAAATTTTTACTATGACGACACATTTTTCTGCTCCAACACGCCCATAACCACACAGCAAACATAAATAATGTACATATATCGCCAGGCCACACAGTTAATCCACGAAATAGTGATTACAGCCAGCATTCTGCGTTGATCTGTCCAATCTCCTTAAAATTGGCATTTTGGTTTTGGATTACTGGACTTTATTTTAACTTTAAATAGTCATAGAAAAATATTCATTAAGCCAATATTGTTAAGGAGATGTCTCTACAGATCGATTAGACTAAGTTTTGCTATCCATTAATTTTAATGTTGTTATTCATCGTTCATTATTTCCTGATATGCCCCAAGCGAACGAAGACAGATGGAAAAGGCATATACAATTGCTACCTTCCTTTAACGAGATAGCGATAAAAATTTGAACTGTCCTTGACTGCTGAATTTATTGTTAAATTAAATTATTTTTCGAAGCCTTCTGTAATAATGGAGATGACAATATGGAGCTGTGAAACTTTTAACATAAAAGACATCCACTGCTTTGGTAAGCAAAAAAAAAAAAACAAAGACGGGCTAAGTAACGATAGAAACAAAGCATTTAAACGTTCAATGGGTACAAACATCCCCATGTAAATGATAGACATGTTTGACGATGATAGCTAAGCAGTAGTACCCATTCATACCTTTGCCAGTTGCCTCATCAAACAGCATTGCAAGTATCAATTTTAAGAAATTATTCCGAATCGAAACTAGTGTGAAATTGACAGGATTTATTGCACATGAATAACAAAAAATGGCACCGCAAAAACAACATGGATATGCAACCGCTTCAAATTGGATTCACTTATCAAACTTATAACAATAAAACATTTATCATCAGATTTCCTTTGGCTCATTTTCAATAAATCTTCTCATCGAAAAATACGACCGTTCACACCAACTGATAGATTTTACTAAAAATTTTTCGTACGCTAGCACTTCGAACGACGCACGTATTAAGTTTGTAGCCTCCAATGGGGAACGCGCTTCAGGAGTCACAGTAGTACCACCCTGCTGAGAAGGCCCCGCTCGCATCAGTGGAGCACATGGCGCATCATCTTCAGCGACAGACGAGTTGAAATCCACTCTCGGTTGCAGGTGTTGAAAAGGATCAGCATGTCTACGTCGCTGTCCCCTGTGGTTCTTCCAGTCGGAAACGTTCTTGAGAATTTTCTTGAAAGCTCTGATGATTTCCGGCCTTGGAGTTGTGCGATCAATGGCGCTGCAAATAGATCAAAGGCATCCATAAGAAATTTCGTAGGAATCATTTCAGTACTGACTTTTCCCAGCAACTTAACATGTTTTTGAAAGCGCAAGTCATGGTTTGCAAATGTATATAAGTTTCTCTTATTGCATTTGTTGGAGTCGGTGCATAAAAAGAATTTTCTGACATACCACTAACTTTCAAAATAATCTCTCCTTTCTAACAAGTGCTTTCGATTCAAGTAGAAACACCTAGGACGTACCTCGAAGAACTTTGTATATCGCGTGTTACTTGAAACAATTTTTGGTCTTCAATCGCTTCCCGTCCGTGCCGGTGAAGCTGAACGTCACTGCGAGTGACCGCGTCATCAATCTCTTCACAATGCCTCGCAGTGTGGCGAAGAGCATTACGTCTTCGCACTTGCTGAGGATCTCATACTGGAATTCAAAGAATGTCATGCACAGAAAACAAGTAATAAATGTCTCTCTAAACGAACAACTCTTGAATGTACTACTTCAAGTTCACATGCTGGTTCCCAGCATGAATTAGGATTGGTGTGTAAGTAAGAGCAGGATTCTAAATGTGAGATTCTTAGTAATACCGAAGAATGAGCTGGAAAACTATTTTTAAAGAAACACTGATAAGCCAACTCGTTCAAACTATGAGTTCATTAGAGAGAAGAACGGTCGATTTATCAACGGTCTAGGTTGGCAAAATTTCTGTCTGGACATATGACTGCCATGTAGGCTTCTTCAACTCAAGAAGATCCAGTAGAAGTAGTTCATTCTCCTTTCCAACGTCAAGCGACTTCTCAACCAGCTTCTCTATTGCCGACATGCGCTTCTCAAGTCTTCCCGCATCACTCTGCCAGCCTCTTCCGACCGATGACGGCCGTTCACGGCGAGAGGGTTCTATTCATATCGGGGCTCACTCCTGAAAAAAAAATTACAAAAATATAGTGATAGGAATATTATTGGTTTACGATAATAATAACAAACCTAATAACGTACCGTACTAAAATCTAAAGGGTTTAAATAACACAATTGTCATCATAGACCTTTGTAAATAGCCCAGTAAGGAAATGTGCTTCGTCGTGCATCACTGGTCGCGCTGAACAGAGAATGGTCTATGTCACACAAATAAATAAGTAAGAAACGACAGCAGGAAAATATATTTTTACTAGATATCACTAATGAGCTATAACTTGACGAAGTTTCTCACAATAGAGGGTTGAACTCGGATGTCGCTTGAAGATCGAGTCTACGCAGCGCTGCTGGCGGTGTCCACGTTGGCAGGCTTGGGAGATCACTGGAACGTCGCATTGCCAATTATCCTTATGCGAGAAACAGAAATAAAAGTATGTTTAGTAAGAATTCTTCACAGAAGAACCATGTCTAATCCGGCATTGACAGGTTCATCTAAATTCTTATCAGTTCACGAAATATCTTCATATAATTTTCTATAAACTTCAAAATTAATTAATATTATTTGCTTATATTCAATCTTAGAAGTAGTAACACAGTAGTCACCATGATACTAGCGTCACTATTATCCGTCGCACAGTTCCGTGCAGTGATTATTAGTGAATCAAATGAATCACGGTACAAAAAATAACAGGGATGAAAATTACGAAGTATGTAGTATAAACATAATATTATTATGAAATGTCAGAGGAAATTAAAGATTTTAATAATCTTTAATTTCATTTAGCATTTCATAATAATATTTTGCTTATACTTCATTCATCGCATTTCAAACCTGCTATTTATTTTACTGTGAAAATCACCAGCCCCGAGAAAACACTCGGAAAGAGGAGAAGGGAGCTGAGGAAGATGGGAGGGGAAAAGGATGGGAGATGGTGGAAGAATTTATACAGGATTAAACAAGAAGCACTGTATAGTTTATACAATACAGAAACACGAGCAGTTTAATTGGTGGTGTGGTCTTCCTAACCTCAGCCTACTCAGGAATTTGAGGGAGAAGGATGTCTCCTCCCCTCTCCAAGCTCACCCTTATCCCATTCCTACACACCCCAATTGTATCACTCTGTTTTGAACCTCACAGGCGACGACATCGTGAGGGCTTGTTGTAATAGTACACATTTGTAGCTCACCTATCTACTTTGAGTACCACTCATAAAAATAGATCGTAAAACGATGGCTGCGCGAAACTTTGAGTCATTCATACCACTACGGCACTACCACTCCGATAAAACAATGTAAAAAATCTACAATCATCATCAATAGCGGTGCGGTCAAGGTCATCATCAATAGCGGTACGGTCACGGTCATCATCAATAGCAGTACGGTCACGAACATCATCAGCAGATTTACGACAAGCGAGTTCGGACGAGGCATCATCGTAAGTGAAGGCAGGGCCACCATTCCGAAGAACGGTCGTTATAAAAGCAACGGTTCGACATTACACATCTTTATCAATGTTGAGACAACAGCTATAAAGACAGAGCTACTGAGAAAGGCAACCGCGAGGACGCGTGGCGACCGCTGTGGTACGGTTTATGTCAACAACGGCCGCGTGATGAACGGTCGTTTACGACAGTCTTACCACTCAACAGAAATGAGCATCGGATCAACATTTCTTGTAAATAAGATATTCGAGTGATTTAAACAGATGGATTTTCAACTTTGATTGTATTACGCTTTTCCTGTGCTAGAGATTTTGTTTTACTAAAAATTGAAAATTTGCATATTGACATGAACGCTCCATTGATTGCATTGTTTGAACTTTGGGGTTTATGCATTCGTTTGCTCCATATTCTGAAACGCAATTAAGATTTTCTCTTCGTAATCATCGTAACGCATGACATTTATTTACGACCAGCTTAACAATGTTCACATATTTTTGACTATACATTGATGTAAACATGTATTGTTAGTCTTGGCCTTTTAAAAGCCACACCAGCACCAGACGAGCACTTTGAAAGCTGAGTGGACTGCAAAGTGTGTGGGGGGGGAGAGGGATGTTTATCGTGAACCCACAGAAAATTTACTGCTATGCAGGCTGCCTTTCCTCCGAAGTACGACAACTGAGGGGCAAATCTCGATTAAATCTACGGAAAATTCACGGACCTGTTGTTAAAAACTAATATAACTACCACCAGAAAAATGATTCAGAAATGCTTGGTTTAGCGATCGATGAAGAATAAAGAGTTAAACCAACTGGTATCGCGAAAATGTTAGAAAAGTCGTGCGTTTTACGATCCTCGTTGTTTGAAATTATCGTTAGTGATAACAGTGGTAATACAAAGTTGACATAATTTATCTTAATATCCACAAATTGAAAATAATTTGCAGGATAGCATTCCAAATTTCAGAATTGTATCTTATTTATGAGGGAATTTATCTGTAGAATTCATAGTTAAGAATCTCCATAGACGACTACCGCGGCTGAGCGCGTTGATGCAGTCTCTGTAAATTGGCTCTGGCATAGCGCAGTTTTAGAGCTAAATGGCCAGTTATTGCTTCACGGCTCAATCCTGCTGAAGCGCGACCAGCGCAGCTAAAAACGTCGCCGGTCTCGGCTCACAATTTTAACTGGGTATTTATGTTCACTGATTCCGAGTGGGTATGGGTGTGTTTGACCAAAAAACTGTACCGTGAAAGTAAAAACTTTTAATTTTCAGTCCCTTTAGTCTTTTTGCTATGTATGTCTGATTGTAATTAGATAATTTTTTCGTCTGCTCATTACTAGAAGGCACATTTTTTCGCGAGAGGGAACACGCGATTGATCAACCTCATTTATCTTATGGTAACTTAATTCTTTAAAATTTCTTGTATGGATTGCGTCTCGAGGGTGCAACAAGTTGAGAATTTTTATTATATATATCAAATAGTTTATAGTTCAATATCTAGGTTAAAAAGAGCTGGGAAAGAAAGATCTGATACCGTACGGCCAAACATTTAGTTAAGAAATAATTTTAGGAGTATTGGTCATTTCAGAGTGGCCCTCAGACCATGAAGATAATTGTATAAAGCTCTAGAAATCTAAACATGTATCCTAGATATTTTTGAATGATGGTTTCTACCTACTGCAACCTTCTAGACATCAAAATGCATTATTGTGAAAATTTTCTAATGTATTACTAAACTTTTCTAATGGTTCACTAATAATGTAGAAGATAATGTAGCGCAATTAGAAACTTAAGACTTATATTCATGTGATGTTTGTATGATATTTTTCTGTGTAATGTGACCGCCAAAAATGTTATTTGGATTAATGGGGAAGTTTTCATGTCTATATTATTTTTTCAATTTCAAACCACCCAGAAGAAATTAACATTTGGGTCTAAAATTGCGTATCCGAACACAAAAATAGTTAAGAAAAGTCCTGCCTACTGCACATTCTATATTACTTTAGTTACCAATATATTTTTCGATTTCTATATTTCCACTGAAAGTCGCAAACAGCAACCACAAGTTGCACGTTTGATTTACGCTCTTTAATGACAAGCTAGACTGGTACGTCAATATTGTGCGTCATCGAAGACTCGCGCTATCAGATATATAAGATACCTCGTTCTTCATAAGTAAAAAATACTCATTTTAGCATGTAAGAAATTTTAGCTCATGAATATATAAAAACAAGCATCATTAAACCACCACGATCTGTTATGCGACGCTCTCACGAGGAGCATGGAGGGTTCATGCGTTTCAATCTCGACAGTTACAGTAAGTCACGTTGGATTCATTTGACCGCACAAACTCTAATTATGTATGAAGTAAAAGAAGGCCAGGCTGAAGGATCACCTCATCTTCCTTCGATCTTCTCCTTGTACTTAGCATTTAAAATTTAGTTTTTTAACGACGGATCTCACAAAAAAATTGTTTGGTTTCTCGCATCATAAGTCGAGTTGGAACATGGCCAGCAGTGCCGAGCAGTACACATGCTAGACTACACGTTCGTTCCGATATTCTCGTGCTCTGCAATTAGTATTTGAAATTTGACGATATAATTCAGAGTTTCTGACACTGAGATTGATGGATCACTCATTAGATCGCAATTGCCTGTCGAATAAAAATGAGAAGATCGAACTTCTATTCAAAACAAATAACGAACAAGTGTTCACATCTGCTTCGGTTGACGCACGCGAGCTCCAGCATGACCTTCTCTATGTCATACTAAAAAGCTTAGATTTTACGTATAAATTCAGATATACATTTATACATTTACATTAACATTCGTATTAATATTCAAACTTAATCTTCCTAATATTCAAACTTACGAATTACAACATAATCACACGCAACAACTCACCCTGGCGTTGAATTTAAAATCCTATAATAGAGGAACCAGTGCGCCCGATGGGATCAAGCTACTAAACTGACGGCTGCTAAAAATTAAAGCACATCTCAGAGCGGTCAAGCTTGATCTTTGTGGACTAATTGCACGTAGAAGGAAATTTTCAACCCACTATTTTGCACTTATTATGTATCGATCACAATCTCATCACGTATCGAGCGCAATCTCGTCAAGCATTAAGAACAATCTAATCGAGTATCGAGCACAACCTCGTCAAGCATTAAGCACAATCTTATCGAGTATTGAGCACAATCTCGTCAAGTATTGAGAATAACATCGTCAAATATCGAGCACAATCTCGTCAAGAGAGCATAACCTGGTCAAGAATCGAGCACAGTATCGTTAAGTTTCGAGAGCAATGTCATCAGAACCAAGTACAATTTTAACAAGTATCGAGCACAATATCATTTTTATGTCGAGCACAATCTCGTCAAGTATCGAGCATAATCTCATCATGTATCTAGCACAATCTCGTCAAGTATCGAGCATAATCTCATCATGTATCTAGCACAATCTCGTCAAGTATTGAGCATAATCTCATCATGTATAGAGCACAATCTCATCAAGTATCGGGCATAATCTTAAAATGTATCGAGCATAATCTCATCATGTATCGAGCACAATCTCGTCATATATCGAGCACAATCTAGACAAGCATCGAATACAATCTCGACAATTAAGTATATCTAGTATTATTTTATTGAATATCGAGTACAATCTCGTCATATGTCCGACCACTCGACACATATCGACCACAATTTTATAAAGTATCGAGCACAGTCATATCAAGTACCGAGTTCAATCGCGCCAAGAAAAGAGCACAATTTCATCAGGTACTGAGCAAGATGTGATCATGTATCGAGCAACATCTCGATTGGTATCATGTATAATCTCTTCAAGTATCGAGAACAATCTCGTCCAGTTTAGAGTATAGGGTAACATGGGGAAGAGGGACCACTATCTGCGGGTCATTGGGCCCATAGCGGGTTTCTCGCTAAGTATGGCAGATATTGGTCCGTGTTCTCTACCGCCGGTCGACAGTTTCACTGGGATGAAGTTTATGGCTCTACATTTTGCTAAGAGATTACGTTGATAAATTACTTGCAAATAACTGGCTTAGCCCAGATAAAAGTATTTTTGGTGCTTAATAGAACCGTTTCCGATTACTCTATATAAAGTTTTTGAAATTACTGTGAATTACATTTTGAAAGTACTATTTATAGGTATAATTTTGAGTTCAAGTTTAGACTATCAACTTTTAAAATAAAATGTTGAAACGATATAAGTTGAAATGATACCTAGTGGGGCAACGGGCCCATGCTTGTCACGGGGCAAAGCGCACATGGAGGGCTCAATGCGCTTCTAGAAGTCTAGTGTTATACATCATTAGATCTGTCTCAATGAGCTCTTCAAAACCATGACTAGCTTTTTAAATTACACATTGCACTTCATATTGCATGATTTTTTTTTATTTGCCGCCTCAAGGCAGCAGGTTTTATTTTCCAGTTATGCGTGTTTATGACCCCTTATCGAGTTATTAAATCTTGCCTTGCCAAAAGTTGATTTCAACACCAATGAGCCAAAAGTTGATGAGTTTTCATTGTGTTGGCTGAAATCACGAATAAGTACGAATTCCCTGCACATAATATCTGGATTATGGACGAAATCGGAACGAAGTTTTTTTCTGATCAAGTAAATATATTTTTTCTAGTCTAGGATACATTTTTTCATGTCAAGGATGAATTTTTTATGGCAAGGATATATTTTTCAAGTCACGGATATATATTTTCATGTCTTGGAAATATCTTTTTCACGTCAGTGAATTTCAGGCCGAGAATATATTTTTTTAAGTTAAATATATGATATTTTACGTTGCTAATAAATGAATGAATGTAATATTTTTTATTATATTTTTCTTATTTTGAACTGTAATTAAGTGTTGGTTTGTAATTTGTAAACAAAAAATATGCAATTGGGGTAAAGGGACCAGCGGTGGGCGCCTTGCCCCAAGCCCATGGTCCCATTGCCCCAAGGGTGGGGCAATGGGCACATTTCGACAATTTTTCCAAAATAGTGTTTCATTAGAAATTGGGTAACCATATAGGCGTCTAATTAATTCACATCATTCATTCCTCATTAGTTGTAACTTTAAACATAACAAAGAACTACCTCGTATCAATTAAAACTTCATCAAAAATTTAGCTTAAAAAAGTAAGGGGGGGGGGGGTTCGCTTCCCCCATGTTACCCTACAATCTTATGGAGTGTCGAGCACAATCTTGGCACGTATCGAGCACAACCCCGTCTAGTATTAGGCAATCTCGTCAAGAATCGATCCAGTCTTATCAAGTATCGAGCCCTATTTCATTGAATATCGGGCATAATCTCGTTAGGAATCGAGCACAATCTCGTCTAGCATCGAGCACAATCTTTTCAAGTATCGAGCACCATCTTTTCAAGGTTCGAACACAATCTCGTCAAGTAACGAGCACAATCTTACCACGTATACCACGTATCGACAATCATATCAAGTGTAGAGCAATATCCCATCAAGTTTCGAGAACAATCAGATCAAGTATCGAGCACAAACTCGTCCATTTTCGAGCACAATCTCATCAAGTATCGCGCAAAATCTCATGAAGTATCGAGCACAATCTAGTCAAATAACGAGCACAATCTTATTAGTATCGAACGCAATCTCATCATGTATCGTGTAAAATCATATCAGCTATCGAGCAACATCACGTCAAATATCAAGCACAATCACGTCATGTACGTATCGAGAACAACCTCGATAAGTATCGAGCACGATCATATCAAGTATCGCGACCAAACTAGTCAGGTAATTAGTTCAATCCTGTCAAGTATCAACACAATCTTATCAGGTATTGAGTCAAGTATCTAGCTCAACCTCACTAAGTATCGAACAAAATCATTTCAAGTATCGAGCTTCAACTCGTCAAGTATATGGAACAAAATCTCGTGAAGTGTCGAACACAACCTTGTCAAGAATCCAGCACAATCTGTCAGAGTAACGAACACAATCTCGTCAAGTTCAGAGCATAATCCTATCATGTATCTAGCAAAATATCGTCATGTATCGAACATAAGTTCAACAAGTATCGACCACGATATTTTCAGGTATCGAGATTAATCTCGTCAAGTGTTGAGCACAATCTCGTTAAGTATCGAATACAATTTATCAGCATCGAGCAAAATCTTATCAAGTATCTAGGTCAATTTTTTCAGATATCGATCACAATCTTTTCGAGTATCGGGCCCAATCTTGTCAGGTATGGAGCACAATCTTTTCAGTATCGAGCACAATCGTACCAAATATCGTGCACAATTGTATCAGTAACATGCACAATTTCATCAAGTAACGCGTCCATTCGTTCAAATATCGTGTACAATCGAATCTCTTATCGTACGCAAGTTGTATCGAGTATCGTGCATGATCGTATCAAGTAGCGTTCCGCAGGATCGGAACTGACACTTGCGCCATCCTCATTTCGGAAGGTGTCAGCGCCGGGCGGTGCCTTATGTCCTTATGACCTTATGATGGGTTCGGGAGTTCCAAGTCCCCGGTCACGCTGGTGCGCCGCCTTCGTCGTCCTCCGTCTCCGAGTCGTCGCTAGGCAGGTCACGTCGCCCTCGGGTCCCGGTTAAACGTTGGACGTGTTCCGTCTATTTGCTCTCCTATGGGCCAGCTGATGCAAGATGCTGTTGGTTGTCACTGGCTGACAAGCAGTTTCCCATTACTGGACAATCCGGAATCTTTCTCAACCACTTGTCCAGTCGTCTCTTGAATGTTTCAAGGGTGAACTCCCCTCCTCTCAGCTCTTTTGGCAAGACATTAAAAAACCTCGGTCTTACCACGGACAGTGAGCCCTCACGAAGAGTCTGTACTCCGGCCGCGGCTCGGTTATTAAATGGGGGAACCCTGCACTGTCTCCCCCCTCCTTTCGTTGTTGTAACGTGTCACTATTCTGTAGGTCTCACTCTCAAAGTTGGGAGCCAGTCCGGTTATCAACTTCCAAGTGTACAGTATGATATATCTTTTTCTTCTCCTCTCCCGTGAGTACAGTCCCAGGTGTTTCAGCCTATCCCAGTAGTTCAGGTTTAGCTCCCTCATGCCGCTGATCCTGTACGTGAAGGTCCGCTGCACTGCCTCTAGTTTCCGCACCGCACCCGCCTTGAGTGGCGATCAAAGTTGGCAGCAATACTCAAGATTCGGGAGCACGAGGGCTCTGAAGAGTGTAATCATTGGTGCTGCTTCTCTCGTTCGAAATGTCCGCCATATCCACCTCATCCTTTGCCGGCTGCGCGCGAGTAACTAGTTGTTTCTCCTCGATTTCTGTGCCATCTGATGCCAAGTAGCGATGTGGCATCTCGATCTTTGTGCGGACTCTGTATCCCATTACTTCGAACTTGGTGCCGTTGAACTGCATATTGTTCACTAAGGTCCAATCGTAAACTGACGATAGGTCATCCTGCAACCTCTCGCAGTCTAGGTCATCTGTGATCTTCATCAGCACTCTTGTATCGTCCGCAAATGACGATGTAGAGGTGTGGGTGAGTTCCGAGTCAATATCGGCAATGTGGATGAGGAAAAGGATCGGTCCAAGCACTGAGCCTTGCGGAACTTCTCTTTTCACCTTCGCTTCTCTCAATTTCGAGTTTCCAATTGCGACTGCTTGTACTCCCTTGTGTAAGGAAGTTGTGGATCCACCTTAACAGGCTTCCTCCTACCCCCAACAGCCTCAGCTTTGGTGCCAGGGCATGAAGCTGCCTATGTGCTGTGGTACCAGCGTAGAGCGGTGCCAGTCTTAACTGCTCGCTCTTCCAGCGCGGTCTGTGGTGCCTGGCGTGTTAAGAAAATTTTGTTGTCCCGTCTGGAGCCGCACTATTACAAATACTTTCGATTTTTTCCTCTTATACACTGCAAAGATGGGTATTTTCATTTTTGAACCTTTGTTTGTGAGTGGATATCTTTTCGCTGTAAATGTTCAAGGGGATGCTCGAGAGCGTACCACGACATTTGTCGTGCCGAGATATTACGTGTGAATTTCAATTTCTCTTTAATTTAGAATCAAAGGCTTCTTACAAAATATGTGGTGGAAGAAGATTTTGGTTTACTACCTTACCCTAGATTCAATTTATTGAATTATTAAGAAAAAAGTGCAACTTTTTTAATTACCTACTGAAACATTTATAATAAAAATTATTAAAATAACAAGTCTCATAACAGGTGTCCTCCCCGCGGTTACAAGACTTATTTAATTTCGTTGCAGTAATTTTTGTAGGTCGAAAATTGTATTAAGCTAGAAGGCGTTCGAGCAGTCGTCATGCGGCAGCTTTTTGGCAAAATCTTCTTCGCGGGCCTCATCACTTCGGTACGTGGGCCATGAACTTCATTTTCTGTGTTCTAAGATTGAATTTCCCTTGGTTACTACTGCATAATAATCATATTTATTACAGTAATATTTAATGCCCATGTATCATATCACAAATTTTGATTAAATTAAGTGCATTCTCTGTTATCGAACCTGCATGAACGAATAAATTATGCCTACTAATTCTAAAATACTCAACTAGCAGGTGTCAAACTCAGACGTTGAGCACATTGTTACGGCGGGTAATGTGCGGTAATGTGCGCACTAGCCGAGTCCGTATTGCCGCAGTGATCGCCAAACCGCGAGGTTGTCATGAATTACGATAGAGATGAACAAATTCATATTGACGCGGTGCACGGAGAAGTTGAATACTTTACCTGGGGGTTTTCGTCACTGTTACGTATCTGCTGCTCTTTTGTTTTCGTTCAATTCTCGACGGTTGGTTTGAACTTCGCAACCATCCAAATTCGTTACTGCCAAAATCCGTTTTGTCCTTTTTTCCTGCGCATTGATGACTTTGATTCTTGCAGCCCATGTTTGGGGAAATAAAAAGATTCTTTCCGTTGAGAGGCTCTCCTTGTTCATAAATTCACCAATTGCTTCATATAACTGCGAATTTTGAAATCTTATTATTTGTACATAAAAAAATAATATATATGTTAAAGTTATCATTATAGCTATTATGATTAGCATATTAATAATAATAGGTGCTATTAATCAAAGAAGTGTAACCTTTTTTATGCCAGGTGTCAATTAGTTTTCCATTCGCGGGAAAAATTCCAAAATCTCTGAATCCTAGAGATCTAAGATCATTAACTAAAATCATATCCAAATACATTTCGAGGCAAAATTATTTAGAGCTTTCTCAGCCAACTATATTGCTTTCAGCGCCGATGATTTTTTTCAGTCTTTCACAATCACTCAGTAGATCAAACACATTTGTGAATGTTGATCTATCACTGAGACAATTCTTTTAATTTTTGAGAAGACATTAATTTTTGGTTTCTAATGAATATCTTTATATAGTCATGCTTTTGTGCATCTTTCTCTCCGTAGATATGGAGATAGATACTGCTCCATCTAGTATGCTAGATGGAGCAGGAGTATGCCTGCCAAGACGCAATCACAATTGACGACTTATATGTCAAGAGATGATAGTCAGACAACTTACTCAGCACCAGATATATTATTGAATACTATTTCAAAAACTTAAAGAAGAACTCAATGATTAAATAATTAGTGATTGCTCCACACTCTCTTTTAGCTTGTAATCACAATAATAAGCTGTCGTAAATTAGGGCAATTATGGAAAACTGACAAACTGTACTTTTAAATGCTAAGTGAAATATTTTTCATATTCTTGTTTTATTTGATTTTTTTTATTTTATTGCACAATATTTTGATATTTTCATATAAATCATCCTATTACACCATCGACTTTGAATTTGCCATATCCTCAAGCTCACTAATTTGTTCTTGATTATGATTGATTAGTGATTGATTATGATTTGTTGCTACTCATACTCATTCCGTCTCTACATCCCCAAATTTATATTTTGCTCTAGCATTCGCATACATACTTCACTCAAATCTCACACATTTTTCACTTATTCCAATTTTTCCCAGTGTTTGACACAGAAGCTCTCTATCCACCCGCTCATACGCTTTTTCTATGCCTAGAAAAGCCAGGTACATTTTCTTTCCATTTCTTTTCATTCTCCCGATCAGTTTATTCATAACATATATATTATCTTCTGATCTTCTCTCATATTTAAAACAATGTTGCTCTTTACCAAGCACTCTTTCGTTCCTCATACATCTTTGCATGAGCTCATGCATAACCGCACAGAAAATTTTACCTCTGCTGTCAGCAGGAGCAAACGGCCTGTAATTCTTGAGTTCTTTCTTGCTCTTGTGGCCTCCCTTGTGTAGCAAGGTTACCTGACTTTCATTCCAAGTGTGACGGGATGCATATTATGTGATATTTTTTGTATGACTAAAGAATGCGTAGGCATATTTTTATTTCGTGACTGAAATAGGAATCTCCTTTGCAGTGATATTATCTGTCAGTAGCGTTGCGTTGCAGTCGTCTGCGAAGCGCCACGCGTCGTCTGCTAGCCCTGACACGTTTAGACTTATTTCTTTGATGTGTTAATTGTAAGTTGACTTATTCACTTTAATGTGCAAATATTTTGAAAAAGGACTTTATTCTTATATGATAATTGTAATGATTTGCTGTTGTGCGAGAATCAGTGCTGTCAACCTACGATACTATCGTTAAAGTAAAGACGACTACGTCGCCATCTTGCGTAAGGAAAGCTAGACATCTTAGAGGCAGATGTGCTATAAGAAGTCGATTATAACTTGTAGTCATGTTGTCAAAAGGTTAAACTCTTTGTTAATATGATTTTATTAGGTGATAATACTTCTCATTGTATTGGATAATGTTTAGTCAATGTTCATTTGTCTAGTCTATTTACGAACTGATATCGACTCACGCGCTCGCGAGTTAATCATCCTCGAGAGATATTCTATCTTATATCAACTTTCACATATCATTACTTGACCAAAGGATTATAATATGATTCTATTTTATTGTAATATACTATATTATCTATTTTTTTGCGTATAGACAATTTTATTAGCCAATTTCTTGCACTTTGTAAACGGGGTGTTGATGTAAGCTCATTTTAGCTGAGTTAACCCTTGCGGGAAAGTTGTGTTTGCTCAGTGGTACTGTGTTGGTCGGCATCTCGGTGCGGTTAGTTCCCGTACCATTTGCTGTCCGTTTTTGTAATTTGGCAGTGTAGTAGGGATAGAACCCCTAATCTCTGCGGTTCGTTGTAGGCATCTCGGTGCGGTTAGTTCCCGTACCATTTGCTGTCCGTTTTTGTGATTTGGCAGTGCATTAGGGCTAAGAACCCCCTAATCTCTGCGGTTCATTGTCGGTATCTCGGTGCGGCTAGTTCCCGTACCATTTGCTGTCCGTTTTAGTGATTCTTGTGGTGCATTAGGGCTAGAACCCCTAGTCTCTGCGGCTGGTTGTTGGCATTTTGGTGCGGCTAGTTTCCGTACCATTTTCTGTCCGTTTTGTGATTATTTGCAGTGCATTAGGGCTAGAACCCCTAGTCTTTGCGGCTGGTCGTTGGCCTCTTGGTGCGGCTAGTTCCCGTTCCATTTGCTGTCCGTTTTGTGATTCGTTTGCTGTGCATTAGGGCTAGAACCCCTAGTCTCTGGGTTTCATTGTCGGCATCTCGGTGCGGCTAGTTCACGTACCATATGTTGTCCGTTTTCGTGATTTGGCAGTGCATTAGGGCTAGAACCCCTAATCTCTGCGGCTGGTTGTTGGCATCTCGGTGCGGCTAGTTCCCGTACCATTTGCTGTCCATCGTTGTGATTCTTTGCAGTGCATTAGGGCTAGAACCTCTAGTCACTGTGGCTAGTTGTTGGCATCTCGGTGCGGCTAGTTCCCGTACCATTTGCTATCCATTTTGTAATTCTCAGCTGTTTATTAAGGCTCATTCTGTGTGGTTTCTCGGCTGTTTGAACTCTTGAAGTGTCAAGCCTTTTCTGGGAACTTTTGGACTAAGACGAATAATAAATTTTGCGCCTCGTATGAAGAAACTTGTAATTTGCCTGGAGATTACCAGTATACTACGAAAAGTTTCTTGTGTTCATTCCTCCTTTCTCCAACTCACGGGAATTTAAAGCCGGACCGAAGAGCGACTCTTTAGCCCTCGTGTTTAGGATCAGTACGAAAGTCTATACCAAGTCAGCACGCTACCCGTAAATATTTCAACTTCGCGGCGGTGTTTCCGGTTACACACGCCTCAGGTGCACACTCATTTGTCCAAACAACATTGAACACAGATCAGTCATTTTGCCAATCGCACTCTCACCTCCATACTTATACATCTCATATGGTATCTCATCCCTTCAAGCTGACTTATTGTTCTTCAATCGCTTTACCTCTAGTTTCACTTCCTCATTTGTAATTTCCTCGTCTATGCCACTGAGATTTTTACGTTCTAATGAAACAATATTTGCACTTGGCGTAAATAAGTCATTCATCCCACCAATGTCTTCCCATGCAGAATTTCTTCACAGCTTCCGCCAACATTGTTCGTTCAGTTACATTCTACTTTCAGCCCATCTACTCTCAGATCACCTTCCCGTTTGTCCCCTCGTAGGAGGGCATACCATTTGCGTCCACCTCTCTGTCCCTTCATAACAAATTCATTTATTCTATTTCGCTCATACTCAACAATATGATTTCTAATGATAGTTTTGGTTCGTCTCTGTTGTTCTTCATTCCTCAGCCATGCTTTCTGATATTCCTGCTCACAATCCTCACTCTCATGCCTCTTTTTCTGAAGTTGCCTGCAAACTTGATTACATCTCTTTCGTTCATTTTTTTAAAACTCTCACATCATTACGCCACCAGATTTCATTCATTCTTCGGCTTTTGCGTTTATTCCTAGCTGTCCTTGTATATGCAGTCCTTACCGCCTCGTTCATACATTTCTTAAGTTGTTCATTCTTACCATTCACATCATTTGTCACTTCCCATTCTGTATCAATAAGTTTCGCACTAAAATTATTTCAGTCCACACCTTTCACTTGCCATTTACATTACTTGTCAGGCTCTCTCACATGTGTATCATGCATTTTCAACTCACTAACAAGCATATTATGATCACTTCTGATATCAATCACACCAGCTTCATCCACCCACATGCACATCACTTTTCTTCTTGCATTCGCATTTACCAAAATATAATCAATTGCTGAACAGTTTTCCCTATTGTTCCAGGTCACCTTCCCTTCAGCCATTATAACATTCAGGTTTTCAAATTAATTTTAAAACACAAACTCATTCAGAAGCTCTCCCTCCATTTTTGTTTACAGGCTCTCCTAGTACACTACATGTCTCCCATATCTACTATTATCTTATGGCTATATTCATCAATGGCTATTTTCATCAAGCACTTTCTTTATACAGGCATACTTTTCTCTGTTCTCACGCTCAGACCTCACTCCCTACACAATCATGTAACATACGATCATCACCACTTGAAACCCTTCCATCCTTTCAGACTTAGTTGTTGCATACTCGATCTCTACAGCAAGTATATCCTAGCTCATCTCGCTTTCACCAACACTTGTTTCTTCCACGCCATAGCCTGCCTCCATACGTACAATAACTCCAACTCTCCCCGACCCTTGTTTGTTGCTTTTTCCTTCCCTTATTAAACATCTCATACTTCCCGCTTTTTAAACATCCATTCCCTCTCATTTGAGTTTCAGTTATTCCTCCTATATCCATCTGATGTGCTTCCAACTCTTTACACAAATCTTCATTTTTTCCAAGACCCATGCCCTGATATTTATCAGTCCCACTTGCATCATTTTCGTATTGTTAGTTCTGGTCACATCCACACTCTTTCTGTCTGTTCACACGTTACTTAAGAAGGTTGGCTACATATATAAATGCTGTGTTGAAGATTGTGGCATTTGTTACTTAAGAAGGCTGGCAATATTTATGACTGTTGTGGTGAAGATTGTGAAATTTGTTATTTTAGAATGCTTGCAACACATAGCTGCAGGTAGTCTCGTTTCAGTATAGTCCCGATTTTCCGATAATTTTGAAAATTGTCCCGATTTTTATAATTTATCGTGACAAATGGTCACGTATCGTCTCGAATAATAAAAGCTCCAAGCGAGTCTATGACATTGGGACGCATGCCGGAGGCCTGCTTTGCCAAATTTCACACTCAGTTCATTTTATTTCCGTAGGTAAAAAACTAGAGGGCATTATAGCCTATGAAGTCAAGTACTCAAAGCCTTAGCGCCGGATGTCCACAGCCCCACAGCCGCAAAATAAACTTGCTAAAGCTAAGCATGGCCATTCTACATCTGGCCACGCCTCTTCCGGCCTAACCTACACAAATTGCAACATTTTTCCACCCAAAACAAACCTAGTCGGACCTATCCTAACCTCATTGGCTGCAGAAAGTTAGAAAGGTGGTCCAAGTGTGCTGATAGAGCCAGCCGTTGGCTGCAAGAAGGTTGTGAGCTGGGACAGCGTGCATAGGTTAGGCCAGAAGAGGTTAGGCCGGAGTAGGTACGGTCGGATGAGGAACTGCCAGCTTCTGAGCGATCATGCTTGAGCATTGGCTGAAGGCCTACGGTGCTATTACCTTTCGGCATTGAGACTCTTGTCTACATTACGGAGTTCAAGCGCAGTCTGGTTACGAAGTTCAAGCGCTTCTAGCTCTATGCTGGTTAAAGTTAATGCATGGTGAAGCTGGACGTGGGCTCCAGGGCTTTTATAGAAGTAAAACTTGTGGCCTACGGCTGTGCCCCATGACATAAAGGAGCAGGACATTTTGACGGCTGGAAGACGATAAACTAAAAAGGAAATTTTACCATTAAATAAAGTTTACCTCAAGCATCACTCTCTAGAAAACATTGATACTTTATCATGAAATTCACATGTTCAGTAAAAGTGAATATTTTCTTTAATGAAACTCTTGAGATGAGTCAGCCTTAAATAATTATGGAATTTCAAAATGCAAATGCTTATTTTCCTTTCAATACATACAGAATTCACTTATTTCGGCTTCTTCTATTTAAATTCTTCCAGTGAATGATATATATGATGGTTAAAGGAGCTTTAAACAAAAAATTAGTATTGCACTAAACAGCATGAAAATATTAAGATCGCGATTTGCAATTTCAACCCGCACAAAACATAGCCCCAAACCATGTTAATCGACGGCTAGCCGTAAAATGATATTAGTATGTGGACATAAGTTTACTTTATTTGAATAGCGCATTTCTAACGCATCTTATTGCAAGCATTATGATTAACACGACTAATGTAAACTTTGAACAAGCGTGAGTCAGAAGCTGTTCCCCATTTTCGCCCTAACGTCTTTTGTGTTGCAGATGACGTGTCTTGGACTCGTTTGGGCATCGATTCCTGACAGCGTAAGTACAACGGGCCGGGTCACCGTGTCTCCTGTTGTGAACATTTTGTTATTGAACATTCTTAATTATTACCTTTTTGATCTCGGCAACCTTTCCCAACAATTGAACTGCTGATTTTGACGTATTAATTATGATAATGAATGTACATGTTATTTAATTGGTGTAATTCGGCAGAAGTCTTTATTTTTTGCAATTTTGTTTGAAGACCATGAGCATTATTTCTATTAACAATCTCCTAAGTTGTTTTTTCAATCAGTCAATTTCAATTTCAACACTTGAAATTAAACTTTGGAAATTACAGTAGTACAAATCACGGGCATTATGGATACAATTTGAAATTCAAGCTTAAATTTACTCTGAAAATTCTTTCAGCGCCCTGATGAATCCTTTAGTTTTATGGTTGATAGCTGGAGACTCGCTCTTGATGATGAGAGCCTCAGCACTCGCCAGGCTCGAAACATCAGGCGATAGCTGAGGTCCTCAAGAGCGGGTCTCCAGCTATCAACCTCCAAACTACAGGATTCATCAGACCGCTGAAATTATTTTCAGATTGATTTCAAGCCTAGATTTCAAACTGAATCCAAAATATTATGATTTGTACTACTGTCATCTCCAAAAGTTCAATTTCAGGTGTTGCAAAACTCTTCCCCTGTTTGATAATGAATATTGTATATTGGAAACGCTGCATTCCAGTAAAATTTCGTTTCATAACCTGCTTTTTCTTCCGGCAACAGCAAGAAATTTTGTTCGACTCAGTGAAAAATCAAATAAGAAGATTGTTAATTGTTGTTGGCGAAAGGGAGCCGGTATAGATGCAGTGTACCTCGATTTTGCCAAGGCATTTGATAGTGTCCTTCATCAGCGGCTGTTGCGAAAATTGTAGTCTTTGGGAATTGAGAGTAATGTACTCAATTGGATCAGAGATTTCCTATTAGGGAGACGACAATGTGTCAGTATAAAAGGGATCGTGTCAGACTGTGCTTCAGTGCGCAGCGGCGTGCCACGAAGAAGCGTCCTCGGGCCTGTTTTATTCGCTGCGTTTATAAACGATCTGCCAGAAGCTGTGTCTAGCGTGTGCTCGATGTATGCTGACGACACAAAAGTTTATTACACAGTGAAAAATACGTGCCAAAAAAATGCAGTTGCAAGGTGATCTTGACAGGTTAGTGGACTGGGCTGAGAAGTGACAGCTGCGTTTTAATGCTGCCAAAATTAATGTAATGTAATCCACCTTGGCTAGAACAATGAACAGCAAGATTATAAGTATGAGAAAACATGGTTGTAACGACAGAGTGGTGATGCCGAAGTCGGCAATGGAAAAAGACTCAGGAGTTGATGTCGACAGTGAGTTGAAATTTTCTAAGCATATTGAAGGTCAAGTTAATAAAGCCAATAAACGACTTGAACTGGCCAGACGCTCTTACGCGTACCAAGATGCAGAAGCGATGAAGATGTTGTATATTGTTGTCGTACGTCAGAACCTAGAATTTTGAAATGCCGTGAGGTCACCAAAACTAGAAAGGGCAAAATTTTAGTGGAGTGTTCAGAGACGTGCAACTAGGATAATTCCGAATTAAAAGGGAAGCCTTATGAATAAAGATTAACGATTATGAAGCTTCCAAGCCTCTATTGTCGACGTTTGCGTGGTGATCTCATTGAAGTATACAAGTAAACCCACGGTTTACACAAGGTCCCAGAAGGAGTCCTAGAATTTGAAACAAGAACCAACACCAGGGGCCACGTCTATAAATTAAAAAAAAAACAACATTGTAACACATCCATGCGACAACATTTCTTATGGCTTCGAGTCACCGACATGTGAAACAGCCTCCCTGATAGCATCGTTGACTCTCCGAGTATGAACATCTTCAAAAACAGACTAGACGAAGCTATGCAGGAGCATATGATCAGTCATGAATGCCCAGCAACTTACGGACCAGGCAATAAGTCCAGCAGCTATCTCAATCAATCGTCATTTATGGGAAATTCGGGTTCCAAAGGGCGGATCCCTTGCGGAATCAAGTCACGAAATGTACAAGAAACGGCAATAGGTCATAGGCCTATTTTTTCAGTGCCGAAAATTCTATTCTGTTATCATAAAAAGCATTCTCTGGTCTTCAATCAAACTTGTTATTTAATTGGTATTAATGAGAAATTGTTGAGGCCCGTAGAATCTTTGAGTTTGTGGCACATTATTTCACGAGTGAGTTCAACAATGAGGCATTAATTTGCAAACTCTGTTATTTTTAAGTAGACAAATGGATAGTGAGATAGCATTCGTCTCCCTAGTTCATATAATTCATTTAGCGGAGATACAATCACAGTAGATCAATTTATTGATCAATTACTGCAGCAATACCTGAGGAAATTGGGGTAAACTTAATTATTTCCCCCAAAATTGCGTAAATTATAGTTGTAGGTAAGCATACGCAAACATTTGACAAAAAAAAATAAAACTAAGAAGTTGTTAACCAATTTCTCTCCAAATGATGATAATTTGTTTTCAATTTTTTTTGGCTTATTGCATTTGATTCAAGATCAGGATTACATCTTCCGTTCGCCCGCAGGTCAACTTGGCTCCACGCGCGGCTGGTCCGCTGGACTGTGGACGCGGAAAATCCCGGACCCCGATATCTGTGAGCTTCAGGACTCTGGTGGTGCCGGGGCGGAAATCTGTTGTGGTGAGCATTCAAATTAAAGGTAGATACGATGGGACCAAGTACCTCTGAAATTCGATTTCATTCGTCCGTGAATTCTGCGGGAATTTTGTGTTCTGAGATGCATTTCTGAACGTTGTAGAGAAAGTGTAAGAATGATGGCAAAACATTCGTTTGGAGAAAATAAGTTGAATGGAAAAGTTCTCATAATATTTCGCGTGGTAACAGCTCAATATCAATATCGTGCAGCTCTCTCAATAGTTGTTGTTTTCAATTAGCTTGGTGAATTGTGTTATTTAGGTACTGTACATGAAATATTAGATTCGTGTGAACTCAACGTATGAAAAAATTTGTTATCATGGTTTTATTGAGCCATTTCCTTCAGACTTACCGTCGTCACTCACTCACCGCGGATTTATTGACCTCCGCCGTCAATAGGACCCTACTGCTGTCAGCGAAGGATGTGGTAGAGTGCGCGAGAAAGTCGGCCTTAGCAGGTGAGAATCTTGCAACGAAACGATCCTGCAGCGGAGAAAATGTCGACCTTAGCAGCTAGTAACCCATAGGCGAGAATACTACTTCCATGAACGTATAATTTCAATCGTGATACTGTAGGTCTTGACAAATCAGGAACCCCCGAACGTACCTATCGGCGTTTTACGCGTTGCGAGGGGGAAGACTTGAAACTTGGTTGTGTTGGTCTAGAAGAGCCGTTCATTTTTTTATTATATTTATTTACCTACTGAATGGCATGTCGTGTCAGTTTTACTTTGAATTTGTGTGTATATCGTCCAGTTATTATTTGTATAATGTCGTCTGCAAATGCTTTATACTCTGTGTTGGAGAGTGGCGGAGGGAGACCGTGGGTTTAAAAGCTGTAGAGGAGGGGTGAAAGACAAGCCCCTTGGGGTGCGCCTGTGTAATTGTAGAGGGGGACCTATGTGGTTGTCTATTCTGATTGATGCTGTTCTGTTGGTGAGGTAGCTTGGAGTGTTTCTATAAATGACGAGCGCATTGCAAGATTTTGTTGCATTAATTTTTATTACTGTCCGTTGTGCCAGACCTTGTGAAGTCACATCAGGAGGCACTATGTCGATCGTTTGTCGTTGTGCCAGGTGTATGGCGATTGTTTCGTGGAATGTGGCTAATGCTGTGTGAGTTCCCATGTATTTCCTGAAACCGTATCCTCTGGTGTTGTATGTGTTGTGAATGGTGAGGTGTTCTCATAGTCTGTTGCTGAACATTTTATCTAAGAGCTTCCTGCAGATGTCCAGTAATGAGTTGAGTCGGTTGGTTTGGAGAGGAAGACCATGATGACGTATTTTAGTGAATCGGGGAAACAACTAACGAAGATGCCGTGATTTAACTTGTTTAGTAGGTAGGGGATCATGTTTTTGATTAGGTGTTGCGTTGGAGTGTTGTGATGCCTGTGCATGGGCCGAACTTGTTTGACTGTTTTTAAAGTGTGCTGAAATTCTTCAATAGTGTTGGGTGGGTCGTCAACTGAGTGAAGTCGGGTTAGGTTGACATGATTGCATGGATGAATGAGATGGTATGTATTGCTGTTCACCGAGGTCTTGCATGGTGTGGATGTGTTCGAGGTAAAAGACTTCGTTGTTATAATGTCGTTCGGTGTTAATATGTTTTACATATGTATATGCAAAATAGGTTCTTTCTATTCTGGAGTGGCATGCTGTGTGTTGTATTAGAGTTATGAGAGGGCCTGTCATGTGTTGGAATCAAGTATGCGCTTTATTGAAGATCAGAACTTTATAAGATTTGTTTGTTTTCCCAGTGTTGATGAAGTCCTGTAACGTCCGTGTAAGGAGGTATCTGAATGCAGTGTGTAGTTGTTCGCAGAGGGTGATGAGGTGTCTGTTTAGTGCTAATGATGAGTCGTAGGTGTGGATGTATTGGAGAGTGTCTTGATATTGTGTTTGGATGAGCAGTGTCTCGTGGGTGGGAAAATGCCGGGAACAGTGCAGTGTGTTATGTGGGGAATTAGAGCTTCGGTGGCGTTCTATACGTGTTTTGTCAAATATTCTGGAAGTTTTTCTATGTGTAATAGTACTGGGTCAAATTGTGTAGGTACTGTATGCTGTAATAGTGATTTTGTACAAGGTCCAGTTTACTCTATGGAAGGATCTGCGATGACACAAGGTTGTGGGTGTTGACAGTTGTAGAGTGGGGGCCGATGTGTGTACAATAGCTTTGGGCTATTAGAGAATGAAGTTGTATGTCAATGAGGCTGAGGTCACTGTTTCCTAATGTTGTGTGTCGGGCTCTTAAATCTGCCAGGAGGCAGACGGGATGTGGCCTGTTCAGTAGTGTATGGAAGTCGAAGTAGTTAATGTACTCTGTGCGTGGTGGGATGTGTGTAGTTCCTATTGTGATGAGTCTTTGTTGAGTGTCAAATATGACCAGCATGTCTGTGTAGAAGTGTAAAACACAATATCCTCGATATCTTCTTTACTAACAAAGAAGAATGATGGTGGACGTTCGGGTTGAAGAGACATCACTGTGCGACCACTGCCTGGTGATGGTGGAAACTACATTTGGAGCTGAAACCCAGTCCAGGGTTATACCCCAAAAGGGACTGGCAGGGCTTAGCCCTTTACCACCTGACATGAGTAACCGGAGCAATATTGTAACGAGCCTACTTCTCAAAAAGGGTGCGTTGCTAGTGAGCGCAAAATGATTTGCACTGATGGTTGCCGCCACGTAAAACAACTTTGAGATGTTCTCTGTTGCCTATAAACGTCCTCAGGCTGTTACACTCCATAGTTTACGTATAACTTAACTTGAAAGTTATGTTTCCGGAGATTGACATACGGCGGGAGAGGGTTAACTTCTACCGTTGAAGAACGGATTGGGTAGCAATTTGGAATGAACTTGACGAAACTGATTGGAGAGAAGAGTTTCCTGAGAGGAAGGAAGAAGGAATTTACACAAAACTATGTGAGAAACAAACACAGATGTGTGCATCATATCCCGCTAAATACGGGCCCTAAAGTCCGCAGCATTACAAGAGACCAATGAATCGTCATGGGAAAACGCACACGATTGAATAACCAAATAGCTAAATCCACTAGCTATCTGAGTGGACAGAGACTATTAGTGCTCCAAATGGAAACCGAACGCGGTTGCTGGGCTCGCAGAGGACGTATGAATTAGCTGTCAAGGAACGAGTAGTTGTGGTCATCATGGAGAACTCTAAGTATTTTTTTAAATATGCTCATTCCAAGGCTAAAATAAAGACACAAGCGGGCCCGCCGTAGGGTAACGATATCCTTGCCAGAGGTGACCAGAGTATGTGTGACTTACTGAGATCGCAGTTTAAATCAGTGTTCAGTAAACCCCGCTCCTCAAGACAAGCGAATGAAATCGAAATTCTCCAGGAGCTGCCAGGCGGAAAAGTACTGACGACGTTTTCAGTACCATGACCCGATGGAATTCCGGCAGTGCTATTGAAGAAGTGTGTTGGAACACTGAATTGCTTTTGGCTCTGTTAAACCTCGATGTTGGAGGGAATTATTCCTGAGGGCAACAAAAAGAACTGATAACGCCAATCCAAAATGGAGGTCCGAGGGACAGACCCCAAAATTACAGACCTGTGACCTTGACCTCACCGGTGATCAAGGTTTTTGAGAAGTTATTGGCAAGGAGTCCTGTCCAGTGAATGGAAGAGGCTGAACTGTATAAGAATGGTAAACACTGTTTCCGGTGAAATCGTTCCCATTGGTCATGGTTATTGGAGCGCCATCACCATCTTGTGGCCCTACTGGAGGAGGGAGCTGTCGTGGGCGTAGTACGTATACATGGACTTTGTTAAAGCTTTTGACAATGTTTACCATGGGGTGCTCTTCAGAGAGCTGAAGCTGTTGGAGGAAGCCTGTTAGGTCGAATCCACAATTTTCTTACAGATAGAGTACAAGTCGTCGCAATCGGAGATCGAGAGAAGCGAGGGTGAAAAGCGGAGTGTCACAGGACTCGGTGCATGGACCGATGCTCTCCCTCAACCACATCGCCGACGTCGACTTGAGCTTGCCTACGCATCTAAATCGTTATTAGCGGACGATACATGAGTGCTGATGAGGCTCACAAATGACCAGGACTGCGAGAGGTTACAGGATAACTTGTAGACAACCTCCGATTGGGTACTAGTGAATAATATGCAATTCAAAGGCTCCAATTTCGGTTGTAATGAGATAGAGTCGACACAGAGACCGGGATGCCACATCGCTACTTGGCATCGGATGGCACAGAAATTGAGCAGAAGCAACTTTTTCGAGATTTCGTAATGTTCATTAATATCGAAGCCACCCAGCAGGCAATGTCAGGTTGAATCAACTTTAAACAAAAAAACTCACGACGTTGCGATAATGTTGGATATTAGTTTAGAATGAAAGTTGTATCAACGTCCTTCTTTCAACGTCGTACATTTCGACGTTGTTTCAACGTCGAAATAGCATTAAATTCTGATTTTAAAATCGCATATATGTTTCCCGATTTTATCGTCAGATCTGAGCGCGATCTCAACGTCGAAATGTCCGTCGTTGAGAAAACGATGTTGATTAAATTTTCATTCTAAACTAATATTCAACGTTATTGCAGCGTCATGAGTTTTGTTGTTTCAACGTTGATTCAACCTGACATCTCCTGCTGGGCACGTTCGATGACCACAACAAGGAAATATTGGCGCGAGTCAGACAACGGATAAAGGGGATTTGGCAGAAATTTTTAATGAGAGAAGCAGCGCCAATGATTACACTCATCAGACTCATCGTGCTCCCTGATCTTAAGGACTGTTGCCAGCTTTGGACTCCGCTTAAGGCGGGCGCGGTGCGGAAACTGAAGTCAGCCCAGCGGACCTTCACGTTCAGGATCAGCGGAATGAGAGAGCTAGAGCTGATCTACTGGGGCAGGTTGAAACACCTGGGACTACTCACTGGACAGAAGAAGAGAGAATTATATTGTATTGTGCACTTGGAAGTTGTAAACCGGAGTGTTATTGTAAATGGCTGATAATGTAAATATTTTATTTTGCCAGTGTCGGACGTTGTGTTGTGGTATCTTTATTGAAACCATAGCCCTCATGTCTGGCGCGTCTATTTGTATTTCAAGAATTATTCTGTCAGTTTGATTTGTGCGGTATTGGTGAAAGTGAGGCTGTGTTAAGGAATGCTTGTTTATTATATTGCAGGTTTGTCTGTTTCTGTGTATGTGTGTTGAGTCTTCTGTGATTCTTGGTCTAGTGTTGTTTTTTCGTGAAAGCTTTTTTCTGTTTTCAGTTGGCGGCTAGTGTGTTGTTCCTGTTGGTAATTGAAAAATTTTAAAATGTATTTCTGCAATGTGTGTAGGTGAGGTCGTAAGATGCACACTCATAGCAGGATTTTATAGTGGCGGTTCATAGGTGTAGGGTGGTCTTCAAATTCAAAACATTTGTAGGAGGTAAGGATATGGCTCTATTCCTTTTGCACTGTGAGAGCTGATTAGTACGTCAGTAAATCGATGGCTTAGTCGTCGTCCGTAATTAACTGCATAATTGCCCTGCAAGAAAACTTCATGCTACCTGCTGTATAAGTTTGGAACTGTCAAATGCGTGAAGGAAACGGATACTCTTAATATTCAATTGGAAAAATAGTTAACGGCATCGTCAATTCTACAACTCAATAATCTTGTTTTTCGCCTGATCTCGCAGTTGAATGCCAACACCCATAATGAAAGAAATTGTCGAAGTCAGAACTCTTTTGCTCAATTGTGTTTAGTAGCATTGAACTTCATTCAGTGCCAATTATCAATTACACAAACAAGTTTATAATTATCAAAAGATCGATAACTCAAATTGTTGTTAACTTCCATAAGATATATATTTTGTCCATCAAAATTTGATATTATTTGGAGAATCTTAAGAGCGATCAAGTTCGAAAATCGCACTTCTGGAAGTGTGTCCTCGTAGGTAGCTGTTTTGTCTGCAGTTGCAAAGCTTTCCATATAAGGCTCAAACAACGCGTGTTGAAACAATATTTATAGCAACAGATCTTGGTGTTGAAGTAACCTATTTTTTCAGATATGGCTGCATTTTCATTCGAAGGAAACTGCACGGCTTTCACATTCCGAGAGAAATTATGTAACTGTCTTTGGGGGGCCAAAGTCATTTACTTGACGGACTCCTCTATCACACCTCCTAAATTCGTGAACTCGAGTAAGTCATTGCGGTGGTTAGCTTAGTGATCTGTGGGTGAGTGCAACAACTTCTTAGCAATATTGGGTCGAAATTATGTTGGCGCAGCCAGCGTGAGGCAACTCAAGGCATCGATAAAATCTATCGATCAAACCCGAATTCATATTGCTTTGTTTGTTATCATTTTTGAACTGGTATTGCAACCGACGGAAAGAATAAGTTATTCAGGTAAAGAAATTCATAACAAACCACCCCACGACCGATTAATCTTTGACCGACTTAAAGAACGCGAATAAGTGACTATTGGAATAAAAAGCAACTTCTGTATAATACGCCGTATCTTCAAATCTACTTTCGAAGATGTTCTGCTTTGTATCCTATTTTTAACTCTGTTGTTTAACACTGTTTTTAAACTGTAACCTGTAGACAGGAGGCGGGTCTAGCGAAGCCCGTCTGTAGTTTGTCGGTGGAATAATACAGCTGTTGTGGTCTTTATAATGTTGATGATCATGAGTGAAAAGTTGTATTTATACAGCAATGTGCTTACGAAGTTTCTGACTTTTATTGATTTAGAGGTGCCCCGAGTCTCGACCTAATGTAATATCAACATAAGTCATTGCAAACATTCAATGTTTTCTGTAGCTTTATTGATTTGGTCCGGAAAATGTCACTATTCATGGGGGAAACCTTATTTACGCGAAATGATCAGAGAGAATTGTTGGACTTAGTGCAGGAACATATGACGAGGTTGGTTTCAAACAGACCAAAGGTTGATCTATAATTCAAGTAAATAAAATGTATGTGCGGAGAAACGACTCGTCAATTTCTGTTGTTATATTTTATCAATACAAATTTTGGTTGCCATGTTATAGGAACGTATTCTAACAGGTGCTGCTCCGTACATCAACACTACTTTGGGAGGTGTCTCAGCCAAACAGTACAATCTGTTGGGCTTCCTTCTGGAAGAAGTGTCGAACAACAATGTGTTTCAACTTAAAGATGAAAATGGTGAGTAATTTTGATAACCCCCTAATCAAGCATTTAAAAATTAAGTTTAAACTCCTCGATGTTCTCAATAAGTTCCTATGTTTTCCGCTAATTCAACTATGTTATATTAGGAATGGCTCACCCCTACTAGGCCTCCAAGTACGTCCAGTTTTAAGCTATAATATCATCGGTTTTTTTATTGTGATTGAAATTGTATGACTATGTTCAATTAGTTTGGTATGACAACGTGGGCCCTTCGAGTGATACTGTAGTTTTAAATAATATTATATTTACTCGCAATACTTTGTTTTTGATTTCAGTTATTGATTTTGACGATATATCTTAAGAATTTTAGGGCCAAATTTATAACGTTAGTTGTATTATTGGATTGCGAACGTCCCAATCACTACGTTGGCATTCACAGACTCATTTTTCATCGAACCTCCAGATGCTGCGAACACATAAATTGCAATATCCGACTTTCAGGTCTAGTTGTGACGTCTTCCTTTCATTGCTTACGGCAAATATTTCCTCGTCGTACAACACTATTTCAGGAATTATTTCAGTAAGATTTTTTCTACATGCAATTTTACTCATATTATATTGTTCAACTTCACAAGCTTGAGTTCTTCAAAGCTGCTTCTAGTTCACTGCAACTTGAACAAATGACAAACATACCGCTGAATTCAAGACATTTTATTGCATCAAAAAATAACATTGATACGAAGCATCAGGTATTGTTTTCCCTTCCAGAGGCCGTAGATTTTGTGGCAGACTCTCATGCATACATTGTACCCCATGAAGACGGCGGCTACACGGGAGTCTACTTCTTTTATTTCGACTTGGACTCTTGCCTCATCGACATCTCGTGCGGGCGGCACGTTCTCCTTGTGGCAAAATATGACTCCGTCGTTCATCACGTGTGTGCGTCTAAATCAGATATGACTTTCGTTCTGTTACTTGCTGTATAATATCCTTTTCTAATTAAAAAGTGACATTTCACCTAAAAAATCGAATTATCGCTCAATATGAAAACTTACAATTTTAGTTTATTTACGACCAGATCCGTGATGACATCAGCCCATTATTTATGCTCAGCGATGCTGAACTGAACCATCGTCACGCCGTTTAAGTTGAACGTAACAAGTTTCCGTGAACTCGAAATACGAGTTTCCACTTCTCCGTCCGGACCGCTTTCGTGCCGAGCAAAATACATGATACATTTTCTCTTGATGGAATAAAATCGATTTATTTCATTGCCTTCTCCTGAATTTCAGCCAAAGTATCTTCTGCATTTCTTTTTGCAGTAACAGAATGCGGGAAGATCATCCAAGTCCCTGCTGATCTCTCATCGGCCCTAGTCCTTTACTCGCATCCTGGCGTGGGCTGCAGGCCTTTCCCCGACGGCCCGCATTACAACTGCACCGTAACGTTAACTTCAGTTAAAACGATGAGCATCTCCTTTGAGAACGTTGACTTCATGGGCGCTACCGGGACCTGCGACGGCTATACGTTGAGCGTGAGGCACAATCCTAATGGCGCTCCAATAGAGAAGAAGTTATGCCTCGAAGATTTCTCGGTCAGTAATCTATGTTTGTTCTAGAAGAATTAATCCATTTGAGCCTTGTCTTTGGAACTTCAATTCCGCTGCATGGAACATCGAACGAAGCAACGCAGGGCTAGATAATTTCAAGCATTGCACATCGTTTCTGCCACCTTAACTTTGTTTCATATAAACTGTTGACAAAATGTTATATAATTTATATAATAGTAAATGTTATTAATTAAATTCTTAAATTATTATTAATTTCAGTTATTCGCTCAAATCACTAATGGTCAAACTTAAGTAATGATATGCCCTGATGAACGACCTTTTATCGACAGGGTGGAGACGGTGATGACATTGCAGTCACTTTGAGTGGCACTGCGACGAACAAAACAGCCAAATTGGGGTTTTTATTCAGGATTTGGATTGCTTAGTGGTTGGGCCGCTGTGTTCCAGTGGCAACCATCTGGCGATGGTGTGTCCCAGGGGCAACCACGCCTCTGACGGTGGTGTGTTCCAGTGGCAACCTACGTTCAAGTGGCTACCCAATTTCAAGTTCTGACAGGAATTAGTTGAAAAAATTATAAGCAAACTTGTTTGTTGATTGATTTCAATAAAGCCAAATTATTGAACCGCTGTGATATTTCTTGCGTCCCATCGAAAGCGGCACCGAAAAATTGGTTCCTTGTTCATACTTCTTCTTTATGCGCTTCAGAGAACAGATTCATGAAGCGAATGGAAAGCCTGACGCAAATGTACGACTAGAATGACGAGTGAGGTGCTGATTCTAGCACGACGTGATGAAAACATTTGGTGCAATGTCACAGAGAACGGAACCTTTTCGTTATTTGTGGCAGGCTAATTGAACACTTCAACTCATACATTCTTAGGACATATTTCAGAAAGAAAGAAATGAAACGTATGTGCTACGTTAGGCCCATTCGCGCGACAAGGTGTGCGGCTCACTGAGACGTACATGCAGTAAAAAGAAACGCACCGAACATCCTAAGCGACTAACACCTGCCATATCATCTTATTATTATTGAATAACACCTGCATTATTATCGCCGTTTTTCTATGTTATTTCTTGCCACTTGTTTCGTTGCCATGAACTGCTACGATGAGGAGAGCTCACAGAGACAGAGAGACGGCATGTTCTCCAGAAGGTGTCGTCAGCGGCCGTCATGCAGAGTGTTAGGTGGGGCCTGGCAATATGGGAGCAGCGTTAGTACGGGAACGTTATCCCTGAACCTTGATGGTCCGAACAAGTTGATCGCACTGCTAGGTTGCTTTTAATTTCCATTGAGTGTTCATTAGCGTGTAGGGCGAAGGGTTTTCATGAGCTTGACATTCCAGGAGCTTGACATTCCAGAAGTTTAAGGCATTTTTTTATTCAACGAACATCGTATTTTAAAATCATTCATCAAGGGATTGTTTGCGGGGAATGAATCACGATTATCGATAAATCCTTGACACTGTCATACCTACTAAATAAAGTGGAATTTGCGAAGGAATTCCAATAATTAGATAAGTAGAAACATTTTCAATTTTTTACATGTCTAAGAATCAAATCTAGCCGCACATTAAAAATATAATATAAGACCTTAAACAACCTCACTATTAGTCTAACAATTGTCTGAGAACAACGGCTACCCCGGAAATATTTACCAATGGATCTTAGTGGGTGCGATGTCGATTGGTGTGTGTTGATGCAGAACGTGGGAGATTCGACCATTCTGTAATTTTAGTCTATTTGCCCTAAATAGTCTTTACAGATACGCGGCAACCTATCGCCTGTGGGTTATCGCTGCCGGTCGTAGTAAATTATAGTTGTCTGCTCGACAGAGCAACCCTAAAAAATCATACGTAAACTTGTCGGTTGGCCATTTATTTTGTAAGAACAATAAATCGGAAATTAATAAACACTTCGATTAAACGTGAAACAGTTATTTGTGATTGTTTGATGAACACATAATAACTGATAATGTCAATTAGACAAGCTCAAGCTCTGAGATCTCAAAAGTTCAGGACACAAAGCACCGTGACGCTTTTGCTTAAGAATTATTAAATACTTTATAGGAGCCCAAGACTCAGCAAATCTAAGGTCTCGTTTCTTTTTCTGCAGCGCAATACTCACGTACCTTTTAATAGCGATTTCGACTATTTTGTCAAATATGATTCGTTTTTGGACCTTACAATAACGATTTCAGGATGACTTGCTCATTCTGACGTTGTTCTTCATACTGTATCTTGTAAAAATGCCCATTTATTGCATTCAAAAACTGTCACTGTTTGGTACAGTATCAGGCAGCCTGAGATTACTTTCTGCTTTCATTTGGATTCATTGTGGAATTGGCCAATTCTTAGCTATCTAGGTAACGTGTTGCAAGCATTCCCAACACAACTTCACTATCCATCATTTATCATTCAATCTTCATTCGACCTTATACCTTAAGAGGAGTTCACCATTATATAAAGTATGTACAAATATATCGCCTCCAACGCTCCTTCTGAAATATTCCAAATTGATAGAGAAGACAATAGGTATAGAATGATCATTGATTTTTCACGATGTAAAAATTTTTTATGATGTAGCGGGAGAAATATGCTACTTGAATATTGTTTTTGGGTTACTGTCCGCTGACCTTACCATTCGAGTACTGCTTAAATCAAGTCAAGGAATATTCAGGGGCCGAAAGCTATTTTAAAGTATTGAAAATAATTCCAACACATGACCCCGTTTTTATAAAAAATATAAATACATTAAAATGCAAATTGTCAGGCCGGTTTACATTCACAACCATCGTACAAAGAAAGTTTGCCGAACCTTGGAAACATAACATAATTGTTACGTTTGTACAGTGAATTCAAGTTAATATGTGTATAACAACGCTGGTAAGTCTATAGCTAGGGTCAGGCTACCTATTCGCAATCAGCTGCTTCCCAATAAAGATGCGTAAACTTCTTCTCTTTGGTCGTGGTTGGAGAGTTTAGGTTGCTCAACCCAAACGCGCAGCGTTACAATTAAGGGCGGTCAGAAGAGGGCACATGCCGTAGGCCAGCTAGACCTGATCAGGATGTGGTTTGTTGGGCAAAAAGAAACGACGATTTTGGTTTTATGGTTTTTACTTGCAGTCGTTGGCGACGTAAGCTGGGAATAAGATTTAAGTTACCCATAAAAATCAAGCAATATTTATAGCTTAAGATCAAGGAAGGATATACTACTACATTCCTACCCTATTTAGCGCACGTCGTCTTCTCTACACATATGAACTAAATAGGTTTTTAATTAATGAATGATGAAAATAGAATTTCTAATAAACTCTTTTCTTGGATATTATCATTGAAATTTTCCCATTTGAACAATACTGTTTTTTGTTTTAAGTAGAGAATTTCGTTCTAAATTTCCATTTTACTGAGAATTATTACGAAACATTTATTTACATTTATTTTTACGAAAGCATTACGGAACGGGAAAAACGGTTATATTAAAAAATATCATTAAGTCTTCAACTAACCATGAACACGATATAAAACTAACAACAAATCTATAAGTCGAAAATTTCTAGCGACGTTTTAATTTCCAATGACGTCAGGAAAAAGGTTGAAGAACCTTTCATGCTTTTTGGCTAAGAACAAAGCCATCGTTTATGTTAGAAACGCAATTCTTCAGCCTCGATCTTAAATTCTTAGCATTAACCGAACATGTACCATGTTCGGTTAATGCTAATGAATGTACCGTGATCATGATATCTGTGACCTTATGACCTTATGATGAGTTTAGGACGTCGTAGTCCATGGTCACGCTGATGCGCCGCCTTCGTCGTCCTCCGTCTCCGAGTCGTCGTCGGATGTAACGTTGGACGTGTTCCGTCTATTTGCCCTCCTTAATTTGGGCCACCTTGCCCTCCTTTGGGCCAGCTGATAAAGAATGAACCCGCAATCTATAGACAATCACATTGTCAAATTCATGCGCAGTTACTACACACAGAAAAATAGAGTGACTTTGTCCAAATAGCGATGTACTACTTGCTTTTCAGCAGATCATCCAGACCCAGTTTTGCTCGGCAGAAAGACATCCGTGCAAAGTACAGAAAGTGTCATTATTTAGACGACATAACCCATTCATTTTTCTGAGGGTATGCATTGGGGAGTAGATGGGCTTATGCGTCAGCTTCACTTCATGAAGCAGACTGAGAAGGAAAGACTTGCTTGAGATGTTCCTTGTCTTATCGATTGCGATCGATCTCAGCCGTTGAAAACTCGGCTGAGATTTTTTTTTTTGCTTCGGGAAAGTGAGGGTTGGGCTTTTCGCTATCTGTTGTATCGTGAGAAAACTTCTGATAATGCGATAAACCATGGGTCATTGAGGGTCATTATATGTAACCAAAAATTTTTTCGCTTTGTGAATAATTGTATTCAAAACATGTTAGGAAAGAGATAGTTAGGGCAACGTGGGGCAGCGCGCCTCCCACTTTTTTTAAACTAAATTTTTGATGAAGTTTTAATTGATACGAGGTGGTTCTTTGTTTTGTTTAAAGGTGCAACTAATGAGGAATGTATGATGTGAATTAGACGCCTATAGAGTTATTCAATTTTTTATGAAACACTATTTTGTAAAGAGAACACGGACCAATATCTGCCATACTTAGCGAGAAACCCGCTATGGGCCCGTGACCCGCAGTGGGCTCGCTGCCCCATGTTACCCTATCAAGCAGGGTAACGCAAATTGATTTTATACTGACTAATTTTGTACAAAATTGCTGTGCAATTTACGAATCTCCGCTTTCAATATGAAAAGAAATGTAAAAAGTAAAATTAAAAATTTACACCTGTACCGTGACTTCGGCATTATCGTGAACGTTGTTATCACGCCTCGTGTTACGCCCGGTCGGCAGTAGATCTCCAGACCCCATACCATGCAGTCGCACCCACTTATATACACTTAGCGCAAGACACACCACTGACATAGTCCTCCGCAATGTAACCAAAGCCTTTGACAAGGTTTGGCACACTGGACTCCAAATTCAGGATCATCCTACTCAACCTCCACAGAACCTTCACCAAAATACTATCAGACTACCTTACAGATAGAACAGCATCCATAAGAATAGAGAATCACACAGGGCCCCAATACAACTCCATACAAGTGTCCCCTATAAGGGGCTTGTCTCTCCCCCATACTATACAGCTTCTACATCCACGACCTCCCGCTTCTACATCCACGACCCAACTTTCAACATCCACGCTTTCTACATCCACGACTCAACACAGACTACATAGTTATGGCAGATGACATAACACAGATAACCGCAGGACATTACCAACATAACCACGCAGCAGTACAAACACAACACGTCATACAACTAATCCAAACATTTGAAAATAAATGTCTCATTAGGACAAACACAAATAAGTTGAAAATCATTCCCATAGGTAGGCAAAACACCTCCGACATCTTCATAGACAACACGCACTATCCATACACGAACAAAGATTTTTAATCCAGTATATCAGCAAGCCAACCCATTTTAGGGGTAAACAAACCACAAATATTTTAGATCTAGCATTTACCAGTGAAGAATCAATTTTAGATGAGCTTCGCCACGAGATTCCGTTGGGCAAAAGCCACCACCAATCATTGTTTTTCAGTATCAAGTGCCATGCAGGAGAGACGCTTCAGAAGCGTGAACGTTTGAACTTTGCGAAAGGCGATTATGATAAACTCCGTGAAGCAGTGAATGCGGCGAATATATCGGACTATATTAAGGACATGACTCTGGCTGTTTCACGGTCATATTTCAAAGACTCGATTGTGTCTACAGTTGATGTCTGTGTCCCTAAGATTAAGCTCGGATGAGTCAAAATGTCCCAGTGGATGAACAGTACAGTCATAGCTCAGCTAAAGACAAGAAGGAAGCCTACAAGCGTTATTTACGAACTTGCCGCGATGCTGATTATAACCTGTATGCAAGAACTCGAAATCAAGCTAAAAAATCTGTCGCACCACAGTAAAAAAACTATAAAAAATATTGCCAAAAATGCAAGAAAGAACCCGAAATCCTTCTATATGTACGTTAGTTCGAAGTGTAACACAAACAACGGTATCTCTGATTTGAAAGTAGACTAACGGAAGATATCCTGGCGAACGCTAGTGAACGCTGGTGAATGCGAGTGAACTGGTGATCGCTGTTGGAATGAACTGGTTGTGAGTGAACTGGTGAATGATGGTGAACGCTGGTGATCGCCTGTGAACACTGATGAACGCTGGTGAACATTGATGAAAGCTGGTGAACGTTGGTGAGCATTGATGAACGCTATGAACGCTGGTGAACCTTGAGGTAAACATTGGCGAACGCTGGTGAATGCTGATGAGCGCTGGTGAACGCTGGTGAATGCTGATGAACGCTGGTGAACGCTGGTGAATGCTGGTGAACGCTGGTGAACGCTGGAGAACTCTGGAGACTAGTGAACACGATTGCGCTGGAACAAAGAGTGTCCTGGAGCAAAGAATGCGCTTGAACAAAGAATGCCCTTGAACAGTTGTAAGTTTCGAGGTTATTCTATTCAGAGTAACAACACTAGAAGCGCAACAAACACTTGTGTCGATTGCTCTACGTGAGCGAGTGCTCCTTCTGATGCTAGTCTTGCTTACTCGCTCTGTGCGACCGGTCGCACCGCGTGGAAGTTGCTCAGAGGCGACCGGCCTTATCGGACGGTATACCCTTACCGGCCCCGCGTATACCGTTCCTCGTGGGGAGTGACTATGAAGCTGCGGCTCTGCAGCGACAAGATTCGTCAAACTTATTTTCTGTGTCTAAATTTTTATCACCTAGGTTGATTGGCTGCCATAAATTATTCTTCATCTCTGCATTCATACTTCGACTACTCAGTCAATGACCAGAAATAGACGAGATGACACATTTCCTGGTTGTTTGTTTTATTTTAGTCGATTTTGTTTTCTTTTGAAATTTCTGTGCCGTTTAAAACTAAAAAATGACATATAAATTACTTCAATTTATAGACTAAATTATTACGTTCAAAGAAAACTAATAATCGCAAAGTAACCAAAATGTAATGTACATTTATGAGTCAGTTATAAAGTTAATAAAACTTTAATTAGGCATAATATGCGTTTAAAAATTCCTTTTTAAAGACAACACTTCTAAAGAGGCCAGTGTCTCCGATGCTACTAATATAAATTGGATTTTTTTTCAATATTCATATTTTATAAAATGTGAGGAAAAAATTTAATTTTATTAAATTCATAACTAGAATCGTAAATTCCGACCCATCGGAAACACTGTTTTCTTTAGAAGTGTGGTCTTTAAAAAGTATTTTATAAACACACATTATATTTATTAAATATTTCTGTTTGCGCTGTTTACAACACCGACGCAACCACAGGTGCGTCGGTGTTACACATGTAATTCTGTGTTGTTGACTAATGCGCTATAATATAATAGTATTATTATGTTTAAAATTACTCATTTAAACGCATATTATGCTTAATTAGTAAACGACAACCGATGTACAATCTGTGTTGTGAGCAACGGAATCTTGTACGACAAACAAGAAAAATTTTTAATTATAAATTTTTTTCAAAATTATTTATTCCGTCAATTGATTCGTGCATTGTCTCCAATGTTATGTAAGTGTGCAAAATTTCAGATCGGTTGTACAGGTAGAAGTGTGCTAAATATCGATTATTAGATTTGTAGCGGACAAAAATATTTTTACTATAAAGTTTGTTTTTACAATTTTTGGATTCTGTCAATTGATTCAGGCATTGTCTCCGATTCCACGCAAGTGTGCAAAATTTCAGATCGATTGAACAGGAAAAAGTGTGTTAAATATCGATTAGTTTTGGATTTGAAATGGACAAAATTATTTTTTCAATTTTTTTTAATTTGAATTTTTTTTTATTTTTAACAAACAACAAGAAGAGAAGTTAAAGAGAAGTGTTGTAAAAATTAGAAAAATATCTAAAGAAAAAACTGCTGGAGGTAATTCTGACCTATCATATCATAACTCTAGCGCACTTAATGGTACTCGTAATTTGCTCACAACGCCGGCTTCCAGAAATTGTTTTCTGTTTTAAAGATTATAGCAAGCCTTGCAGGATTTCTCTTGTTATCCAAACTTTTTGGAATCCTCATTTTTTGAGATTTTGTTTACTGATTTTTTTACAACACTTCTCTTTAATTTCATTCTTGTTTGTCTGCTACAAATAAAAAATCGATATTTAACACACATCTACATGTCCAATCGATCTGAAATTTGCACACTTGCGTAAAGTTGGAGTCAATGCATGAATCGACGGAATAAATCATTTTGAGCATTTAAATTTGTTTAATATTAATATTTTTAATATATGAAAATTAAATTAGAAATACATTGTACATATGTAACATTGGAGACACTGGACTCATTAGAAGTGTTGTCTGTAAAAAGTCATTTTTAAACGCATATTAATAAATTTGCTGCTTCTTACCTTATAAATTCGGAAGAAGAAAGTATGGATTAGATTAAATTAATGCAGTGGTTCCCAAAGTGGGCGATATCGCCCCTCTAGGGGCGGTAGAAAGATTTTGGGGGGCGGTAAAGAAGAAGAGGGCAGTAGGGGGGCGAGAGGGGAGGCAATAGTCCGAAGTCTGTGTCAGAAGTTCGAACGTTTGTTTGACGATTTGTACACAATACGTGCAGCACATGACTCCCAGCGATGGTTTTTTCACCAAGATCTGTCTTTTTAACCTCTCTTGGGTTTACCTCTCGGACAAATTGACGGCCGGACTCGCGGCCGGTCTCACGGCCCATTTCCATATTCAATGATCAAGGAATATCTCTCAAACTAATGAACTTAACTCGATGAAACTTGGTACCCGTATTCATTAGGACCAAACGATAATGTTTTGCTCGTGAAAATTGTTTGAATTTTGCCATCGTTTGTTTTTGCCATATTTATACCTAACCTCAGCAACGGCGATGTTTACAATTTTTTCGATTTACAATCGTTTGCGAGTTATACGGCTATACGTATAAGGCTCTTGGTTAAACCGGCCGGTAGAAAAGCCGGTCGTTCCTCCTAAATCTGTATAACTCGCGAACAAAAGCAAAATAGAAATGTCATGAGCTAAACATCACCGTTGAGAGGTTAGGGATTTACATACAAAGTTTCGTCGAAATCTGTTCTGTAGTTTAGAAGAAATTCATGATCGCCGCGAATTAATTCGGCCCGTCGATACGGGCCGAATATAAGGAAGGGTGAAATCAAGAATGACGGTGAAATGAAAAAAAACTCGCAAACGAAGGTAAAATCGAAAAGAAATTATAAGATAAAAATCACCGTTTGGTAGTTAGGAATGTGTTTTCAAAATTTCGTTCAAATCTGTTCAATAGTTTGAAAGAAATTCGTTGACCACTGCGAATTTCTGCCTGTTTCGCAATATACGCGCACCTCACGAATGAAGGTGAAATTAAAAAAAAATTACGAGCTAAACATCACCGTTCGGTTCTGATGAATACGTGTTCCAAGTTTCATAGAGCTGCGTTCATTAGTTTGGGAGATATTGCTTGATAATTGAATTTGGAGATTGGTCGTGAGACCGGCCACGAGTCCGGCCGCAAATTCACCCGCGACGTCCTAGGTTTCTGGTGTTGAAACAGTTAAACAGCTGAAAAACATATTGGTTCACTAAATGGAGTTCCATTTGTGAAATACAAAATTGTATTTAACCCTTATCTTTTAAAATTGCAGCGTATTAAATTTCAAGAAAGAGGCGCATGTCTGGGGGGGGGGCGCTGGAAATTCACTAAGGAGCCAAAGGGGGCGCCAGCCTGAAAAAGTTTGGGAACCACTGAATTAATGGTTGCGTCAGAATGCTCAATGAACTTGTTTGGTATAAAGTTAATAAATTGTTGAAATTTTTTTGAAAAAAGTTGGGACTAACCAATAGTGAAGTGTTTTACAAGTGGATGCTTCTGGAAAGCATCGACTGAAGCTCACGAAATACAGTTCTTTAATTAATTTAGCAGTACTTTAACAGTTTATTTAACATTACTTTAATTAATATTCATAATATATTGTGTATATATTATATATGTTATTCATCTATAGAATACATATCAATACTATATGCATCCTAATTAACTATTTTTGCAGCAACCATTATTGGTAAATCGTTATTGCTCGTTGCAATAAACCCAGAATTAGAATCTGCTGCCATGAAGAAGCTTCAAGTCCGCGTCTTTGCTCTCGGCATCATGGCTACGGTGAGTTTGCGTATGACCATTGATTACTGCGTATGACCATTGATTACTTCAGCTGCGTATGAGCATTGATTACTTCAGCTGCGTATGACCATTTATTACTTCAGCTGCGTATGACCATTTATTACTTCAGCTGTATATGACCATTGAATACTTCAGCTGCATATGACCATTTATTACTTCAGCTGCGTATGACCATTGATTACTTCAGCTGCGTATGACCATTGATTACTTCAGCTGCATATGACGAAGTAGCACTTCAAAGTCTTTCTGCATACGAATCAGTAGTGCGACACTAAGCGACACTAAACATTGTAGAGCTACTTCGAAGTGCTTAGTGTCTGTGACGTATTTAGCATACCAACAGGACACTTCGTAGTGCATAGTGCTACTTCGTAGTGCTAGTGCCCTATTTAGCATACGGGCCCATGTTAGGAGTAGAGCGAGCAACAGTAAACAATGCTTGAGTTTTCTCTAGTTCATTTCAAGCCAGATCAGCCGCTATACTTTTTTCGTTTTCTCTCTTCTTCTTCTTGCCACACATTTCCTACGACACACAGCAATCCCCCAATTGTGGCCTTTTCCTGTGTGTGTCATTAGTGTATGAAACAATCTTACATTAGTTTTACCTAGCCAAAAAACCCTAACCTAACCTAACCGAACTGAACACAGCCTGACATATCCTAACCTAACCTGTCGCAACCTAACCTGTCATAAACCTAACCCAACCTAACCTAACCAAACTTAACCTAGCAATCCTACTCTAACCTAGCCTGATCTAACCTCGCTTTACCTAACCTAATCAAACCTAACCTAACCACCATGACATGTTTAATTTCCATATTGTTTGTTCTATTTCCATACCGTGCATGATTGGGGCCAGAGTTCGCATTTCCAACACTCACTGAACGTGTAGGAAATGCGAACTCCGGCCGAAATACTACAAACTTCAAAAACCTAGGTGTCGGTTTTCCTCTATCAAAGTAAATAGTGGAAAAAATTAGAATACTTAGTCGATGGTTGCAAGAAACACAGCTTCAAGACTTCTTAAGGTAATAGTTTCTCAGCTTGCTAGTCGCATTTACGAGCGCTTCCTACCCTTGACGCCGGTGGTCATCGTACGTCGTCATACGGCTTGAGCGAAATTCTAGTTGAAGTCTTGTTTGACGGCAGATATCGAGGGAACGTCAGGGCCCCGAGCTCAACACTTGGGGCCATTATAAGGAAATTTTTTTTTCTTTTCATTGTTATTCGTGTCAATTTTCTTCAATCCTGATCGTTAACGAGTTAAAAGACATTGAAAGAGCCGAAAATCGCAGTTACGGACAGGGGTCATTCGAGCACGGAGCAGAATTAATGTTTCACGAAAACTGTTGTCTACAGAACTTTTGAGCTTTTTTCTTCCGCATTATTAATTCTAAAAAGCCGAAGCAGGTAACCATTTAAGAATAATGTTTCTATGTTAAAATTAAGATGCCCAAATATTTGCTCAAAAAGTGGAAAAAATTGGTCTAATTTTAATTATCAAGTTTCTTAAAGAAATAATATTTTGAAAATAAGTGATATACACAGTAATTAGCGCAGTTTTATCCTCTGTTGATTGCAACTTTCAAAAAGCTTCCAGGAAATACGCAGCTCGCACAATAACCTTAAGAGTAAAGACGTTGAAAACGTTCAGGGAAGCTCTCAAAATTACGCGATCCCGACGAAAATTCGGTCAATTCTTGTCGTCAGTGAAAAATCATATCTCGAGTTCTATAGAAGCTAAGATCATGAAACAAGAACCAAATTGAAGGCAAAGACTTGTGCTGTATAAATAAAGTTGTTTAAAAATCTGCAAAATATTTCCGTATAGTTGTGAAGAAAAAGTAAAAAGTTGGTAAAAAGTTTATACAAATATCTTCCCCACAACTTTGTGAGTTTTAAACTTTTTTCAAAATCCGTTTTCACCAGCGTGTTTGTCTCAACGAGACGTATCTTTTTCCCGCTTTCACTATGGCAAAAATGAGGTTGAGTTTCCGCCACCTCATTTTAGGTCATTTTTCGACCAAATTTTCCCCTTTTTAGGAGATTTTGTTGGGGGAAGGATTGGATATTTCGGAAATCCGACAAGAAGGTTTGGTACACAAAATATGCGTACGTGTCTGTGCCAATTTTAAAAAGATTCTATCCTGTGAACTCATGGGAGAAATGGCTCGAGTGAAAACTTTGACCTCAAACCTTCCTGTACGTGATTATACAGCAGCAGCATATCAATGGTGGAGAGTATAAGTATAGCGTCCGCTTCGCTGGCTGTAGGCACACAGAAAGTGAGCCGCTCCTGCGAATAAAGCAATACTTCACGTAAATTTGTATATAGATACATTTTACATATATATTTGTAAAGCATATATTTTGTATTTAAATGGCAGTAAATGAGGCTTCGTGAATAATCACCAAAAATATCTCATTCCATTTTCGTAAAATATCCGCTAACCTGTTTTATTTAATATCAGTGAGGCGAAGAAAATTCCATTATGAAGGAATTATCAAACCTAAGACAAAAGTAGTAGGAGCTACTAACTTATATTGAAACATTACACGATTCACCATTTCACAAGTTTAATGAAGTGAATGAAAATATAAGAATTTTCTTTGTTTCAAAGTTTGAACCATGCGGCATGGTAGTTGCGTACGCAGTTCGTTTCATTAGCAAGTAAAATTTCCAGTTCTGTGTTCCGGAGCCTTGAAAACATCTGTGACCTCGGAGATTCGTCATTCACTGTGGGTCTTTGTTCTGAAACATGATGTGTTGACCACTTAGCTCGTATTTCCACGGTTTGTAAGAGTCGTGCTTTGGATTTATTGACAAGTGTTCAGTCTCCAGCACAGCTGCGCAGTTCGTTTCAGGGTCAGTTGGTTTCAACTCCATTTCCTTGTTCCGGTTCTTTGTAAGCACAGCACATCCTGAAACTTCGTCTGATGATTGAGGTTAACGCGTTCAATGCGGTACGACTCACCAGGGTTGCCACATGGCCTAAAAGCAGTTAAGTCCGCCGGCAAAAAATGTTTAAAATTCCACATTTGCTGGTAAATTTGTAGGCTTCGATGCATGAATTAATTATGAAATTGTCATTTTTTTCTTACTTTTCAAAATTTAATAAATAACTACCGATGTTATAAATTTCTGAAGGCAAACGAAATTGAAAAACTTACTTAATCGCGGAATTTGTCCAGAAAAAAGGCCCTGTAACAGCACTCAACGGCCTTGTCATACAGCACTCAACGTGTTAATAATGGCACCCGTTTGCTTGAATCGCAAATTCACCAGAAACCTATAAGCAAAGAAAACTCAACAAAAATGCTTACTGTCTTAATAGAAAACGTTCTGGAGTCCAGCTCCATCGCCATTTCGAAACTTCTAGAACACTGGTAAATCAGTGTTTAGTAGTCAAGATTACAATGAACCTAAACGGTTAAAACCTACCTATTTACAATTTCACGTGGGTAAGAGCTAATAGCTGAACTTAAACTATGTAGTCCTCTGTTTAAAATAGACAATGATTCTAAAATACGCAAATCGGAAACACCGGATTTGTAAGCTAAACCCTCGAAGTCACTATCAGAAATGGGAACTTCATACTGCTCGGCGTGAGTGCGCACATCCGAAGGCGTTATTCTGCGCCCACTTGCAGGCTCACATTCATTCCATGCTGATGTAGCTTCGAATGTAACAACAAAACTTTCGTCATCGCATCACAAGAAGTAACCAATGAACGAAGAGCACCTGGAAAGTGCGCTGGAACAGCTGTTACTTCTTCTTCTTCTTCCGGAACATGTGCTGGAACAAAATGCGTTGGAACAAAGAGTGCGCTTGAACAGTTGTAAGTTTTGAGGCTATTTTATTCAGAGTAACAACACTAAAGCGCAACAAGCACTTGTGTCGACTGTGCTACGTGAGCGAGTGCTCCTTTCCGATGCTAGGCTTACTTACTCGCTCTGTGCTACCGGTCGCACCGCGTGGAAGTGCTCAGGGGCGACCGTATCCCTTACCGGCTCCGCGTATACCGTCCCTCGTGGGGAGTGACTATGAAGCTGCGGCTCTGCAGAGACAAGATTCATCAAACTTATTTTCTGAGTCTAAATATTTTACCTAGGTTGATTGGCTGCCATAAATTATTCATCATCTCTGCATTCATACTCCGACTACTCAGTCAATGACCAGAAAAATACGAGTTGACATATTTCCTGGATGTTTGTTCCATTTTAGTCTATTCTGTTTTTTTCGAAATTTCTGCGCCGTTCAAGATTAAAAAATAGATATGACATGTAAATTCCATCAATTGTTATGACTAATTTATGACGTTCATAGAAAAATAATAATCGTAAAGTAATATGAATGTAATGTACATATATGTGTTACTACCAATATTACGAAGAAGTTAATAAAACTTTAATTAGGCAAAGGGCAAAACGAAATTTTTAATAAATAAAAATATCGGTAAATAAAATTTCAAAGAGGTCAGGATTACAATAAGTTCAGATAGCTTGAGTAATCCTGCGAGGCTTGCCACCGTATTTAAAAAAGAAAAAAATGTCTGGAAGCTGGCGTTGCGAGCAAATTATGAGTGCCCTAAAGTGCGACCGAGAGCAGCGCTAGAGCTATGATAAGATAGAATGTCAAAATTACTCCAGCATCTTTTTTCTATAGATATTATTCTAATTTTTTTATTTGCTGCTTCTAACCATATAACCATGAAAGAAGAAAGTATCGATTAAATTAAATGGTTGCGTCAGAATGCTCAATGAACTTGTTCGGTAAAAAAATTGTTTGGAATAAGTTGGGACTAACTAATCGTGGTGTTTTGCATGTGGACGCTACTGGAAGGCATCGACTGAAGCTCGCGAAATTCACAACTTACTAATATTCTTAAAATATTTTGTATATATTATATATATTATTCATCTACCAGGAATTTAAAAGCAAAAACGATACCACAAAAATTCACCATATCTTTATAAGAGAAAACGTTTCGGAGTCCAGCTCCATCGTCAGTTCACAAAATTCAGTTCAGAAGAAGTTCAGTCCTAGCAACACAAATACAATCAATTAGTAGAGTAAAAGGCACTATTAGGTTTTAAAACGGAGAATAAATAAATAAGACATGAAATTAACGCTATTAAACGGTTTATCTATTTACTATTTCAAGAGGAACGGAGCTTAAAGCGGCATTTAGACTAGGCTTCAGCTTGAATATATATATATAGGGATTCTAAAATGCGTAGATTCCCCCTACGCGGAAATGCGGAAGCTAGAATTTTAAAATCATTATCGGATACAGAGGTGTTGCACTGCTCAGCATGAACACGTACAGCAGAAGTAAGTAGATGTGCAAGTAGGTTCCCCGTCCTATAACTCCTGCCCTTATGCTCAGCCAGCCTAGTATAGAAATTGCGTGACGTCATACCGACGTACGCTGATGCGCACTGCGCACAACTATATCTGTAAACTAGTGACGATCGCATAAGAACAGGTAGGGTGTCCTTAAACCTGAAAAACGAGCTGATTCTAAAATTGTTAACTAGCAACACATGAAGATTTATATCCGGAAGATATTTAGCAAATAAAACTTTTAATTCCTTTGACATAGCCTCAGATGCGGAGCCAAAGTAGGGAAAAGAACAGTAAACAACTTTCCTATTGTCACACTTGGGAACGATTGCAGTATAAATTGCTTGGACATAAACTTCTTAATTTGGGTAAACACCAGGTGCGATGGAAAACCATTTTGTGAAAAGATATTGCGCAACAATTCAAATTCAGAGTGCATGGCTAGAAAAGTAGAGCAAATGCGAAAGTCGCGGTTTATCAATGTTTTGATCCCATTTAATTTGAAGCGAAAAGAACAAAAACTAAAAAAGCTGGTGTCTAATCCGGTAAAGGTCGATTTTCTAAAAACAGAAGTTTGGAAACGGCCATCAGATTTGGTAACTTTGCAATCAAGGAAAGACAAGCCATTGTTTGATTCAAGCTCCATGGTGAATTTGATAGATTTATGTTGGAGATTAAGATAGTCAAAGAACAGGCCCACATGTGAAGGATGCTTAAAAATCAAAAAGGTATCATCAACGTATCGTTTATAGAAAATTGGCTTAAAATCCAGAAGACAATTGGCCAACCATGTAGCCTCGTGAAAACACATGAATATAGTGGCAAAGGTAGGGCCGAGTGGAAGCCCCATGCCCAAACCGTCAATTTGTCTGTAAAACTTGCCAGCAAATAGAAAAATTGAGTTTAGCACAGATAATTCAAGAGATTTGAAAAAATTGTGGTTAAAACCCATGGCAAGGTCATTGACATATTTAAACAATGAATTAAGACATATATCGATGGTTTCAGAAAGAGGTATATTAGTGAATAAATTTTCTACATCAAGAAGGCCATAGTCAATTCCTGAACATTGGTAAAACTCTTCAAGCGATATACGAAACTATAAGTGTTATCCACAGTATTTTGGTTGGTCGTAAGACAGTTTAAAAGTGGAACCACAAAAGCGGTAGCGGTAGCGGCGCTACATTTAAGCAATTAATTGTAGCGGTAGCGGTAGCGCCCGCTACATATTTAAGTAGCGATACAAGGTTTTGCCGCTACTGCGCTACCGCTACATTTATAGATAAATCCTTTAGATTTTACTTAATAGTATTAATGGGGAGGTATACCCTCCAGACAAACTTCCACAATTATCAACAGATCTCCCTGAAATTTAACACATATATGTAAAACCAAAAATAATCACATTTTGTTCAGATGATTTTTTCAAAAAAATGCATAGAAAACGTGAAATTCATAGAAAACGGCCAAAAAAGGCCTTACTTTTAAAGTCTATCTCCTCCTATAGTTTTGAAGCTACAGCGATGAAACATATACCATTAGATTTGTAAAGACCATACCAATCGAGTAACGAAGCCCGATTTTTGATTTTCGCCTTAGTTTTTTTACACGCATTTTTCCATTTTTTTCATCAGATTTCCCCCCCTTCCCCCCATTTTGAATCCAAACTATGCACAAATCTAAAAAAAGGCTTCGTTCTCGATAGGTATGGTCTTTACAAATCGAATGGTATATGTCTCATCGCTGTAGCTTCAAAACTGTGGGAGGAGATAGATTTTAAAGTAAAAAAATCACATTTTTCGGTAGAGCAAAAATAAAGAAACGGGTTAAAAAAATTTTCTAGCCCAATTTTATTCCAAACTATGCACAAATTAAAAAAAGGCTTTGTTACTCGATAGGTATGGTCTTTAGGAATCGAATGGTATATGTCTCGTCGCTGTAGCTTCAAAAGTGTAGGAGGAGATAGATTCTAAAGTAAAAAAAATCACATGTTTCAGTAAGCAAAAATAAAGAAATGAGTTAAAAAAACAATAGTATTCATGCGCATGGCACTGGATCCCCGGCTTTACCATCGCTTATTATCTCGTCACGAGCGAGGGATATCATCGGAAGCCACCCGACTCCATGTAGTCCAGTTTAGCTCACGAATAATGAAGAGAATTATTATAGAGAAATGAAGAAAATTATGAGACAGAAAGTTGGAGTGGAAGAGCTAAAACAGTCTCAGTGTCCGGGCATTGGCTTGGCCAAGTACGATTTTTTCATAGTTTACACATAAAAAATCGTTCCCTTGAACACTTCATCAACTGCAGAATAATGAAGAAAATTATAAGAGAGAGCTAGCGGAGGAGAAATCAGAAGTTGCCAGCGCCGTAGGAGGGATCGCGATTCATGGAGGAACGCTTCGCCTTCTTCCTAGCAGGAGTGAGGACGCGGGCCTGAGCTTCTTGCAGTGCCGTCAACAATCTCTCCGAACGCAGTCCAAGAGCTCGAAGAAGGCTGCCTCCCACATGACCGAAGTTATTTTCCAAGGCAGTTGCTTGAGCAACAAAACGAACGTGATCCATCGTCGCGTATATGGCTTTCAAAGCTCGGAGGCGCGACCCCAGCCTTTTTGAGACATGGTTTATGCATTCCTCCTTCCGAACAGGCATTTCATACGGGCCTGCTCTATCATTCATTTCTGTGACCACCTTGTATGCAGCCGAATCACCGCCACTTAGAAATGTGACGTAACGCAGGCCAAGTTGTGTCGCTCTGCATGTTCCACAACCTCACGGCGGCTTCCTTCTCCATGGACCATGGCGCCAGACTTTCCTTCCAAATTCTTCTTGCATCTCGTATGCGTCCGACTCTAAAGTTCAAACTCTTCCGATGGCAAAGTCGCCTTTTTCGCGGAGCACATCTGGCAACAGTTAGACAGAACTTCCACGTCAATCACGAATCCTGTATTACATTCAACAATGCAACCGATTCCTATGTGAGACTTGTGGCCCGTGTCATCCAAGATCCATCAAAACTGACCTCGATGTCGAGAAGTCCATCTACGTCGCCATCTTGGACGCCGCCATCTTTGAAAGACTGGTAGCAACGCCGTACTGCTGAAATCATCTCAACCTGCTTCGCTGCGTAGAAGGCGTTCATCTGCCTATACAAAAACGAGGCAGGACGATAAAATGCTATCTTAGCAAAGGCAGGGAGGGACAAGGAAGCGCAAGTTCGTTGGCAGCCAGCAAAGCCGTCACTATTCACAAGACTTGAATAGACAAGGCTGACGCTATGGGCATCGAACTTATTAGTTTCCTCGTTCACTGCAGTGACAGTCGCAGGCTTGTACAAGTTAGCACTCTCAAGGCATAGCGTGCACTTTGCAGGAGACTTGCGGCTCAAGGTGATTAATCACCACAGATAGAGTGCAGTCTGATCCACAAGAGGTACACGTGAGATCCTTTGCAGAAAGGTTCTCAAGAAAAGAAAGAGGAAGAAGACACTTATCGCCATGCTGCGCAGACGAGGCTACTTGAGTAGCAGGAGCATTGCTGCAGCCTGCCACGTCTACTGTAGCCGACCGTTGGAGCAACGAAAGCCGCCTTTGCAGCGGATACGTTACCTCACTTACAGTAGTTTCTTCTTCTTCTTCAGGAGGCTTAGCAAAGGCATACCTCCTTTTGCGCTTCGGCATTGTACCTGAAAAGATGACAAAAAGGGATATTAGAAGGAATGTTAGTAAACAGCGGAGCACAACCGTACGCGAACACAGTCACAGAGCAACTGCAGATGCCGCTTTTTAAGCGCCGCTCTGGGAGTTAAAAGTCAGGCGGTGCTTGGCACTTCACAGCTGCTGCTGACCGAACTAAGACGCGTACCGAAGAGAGAAATATACCATTCGACGCGGGAGATTTCACTCTGCCATATGAAACAAAAATCCAAAAAAAACGCCAAATTTTCGATTTTAGGGTATACCTCCACCTTAATATTAGTTAATAGGTCGAGAAAACGTACATGAAATTTACACTATGCAGGGACTTGACTCCCTTTGTTTAGGCCTAATTAATAACGTGGTAGCTGAGCGTTGTTAATTGACTACTCGGTGACAAGATTGCAACTGGCATGACAGGAATGGTTTATATCAGCATGGTCAATTGTGCAGTATTTCATAGGTTACTTTCACAAGCTGGTTTTCACAAGAAAGAAGGAGAGACGCAACTTTAATGGTAGTTATGTTTACAATATCTGCTTCAAAGAGAGTTAGGCCATATATACCTATTATTGGCGCTTCCTTTCTTAGGCTTGCATTTTCCAACGCTGGGTTGGGCTTTGATTACGATTATGTTGCCAACACTTTGATTATTGATTATAGTGCCGTTCGGATGTCACTCAAAACAAGACAATCATCCAATGAAACTTTCAACAAAAAGATCAACAAGTTTGGTAAGGAGATTCACTCCATGATAAGCTGACTCGTTTCGAGTACGAATTCGAGCTCACCGGCATGAATGACGGCTCTATGAGGAATCCACACATGCTGTGAAGGATCAACAGCATCAAGGTCAATTTCCTCAGGGATATCCTCCTGCAGATGCTGGAGGAAAGCTTGAGATGATTCTTGAGATGAGTCAGCCTTAAATAATTATGAAATTTCAAAATGTAAATGCTTATTTTCTTTTCAATGCATACAGAATTCACTAATTTCGTCTTCTTCTACTTGAATTAATTCCAGTGAATGATATATATGATGGTTAAAGGAGGTTTAAACAAAAAATTAGTATTGCACCAAACAGCATGAAAATATTAAGATCGCAATTTTCAATTTCAACCCGTACAAAACATTGCCCTAATTAAAACCATGTTAATTGAGAGCTAGCCCTAAAATGAAATTTAGTATGTGGACATAAGTTTTCTTTATTTAAATTGCGCATTTCTAACGCATCGTATTGCAAGCATTATGATTAATACGACTAATGTAGACTTTGAACAAGCGTGAGTCAGAAGCTGTTCCCATTTTTGCCCTAACGCCTTTTGTGTTGCAGATGACCTGCCTTGGACTCGTTCGGTCATCGTATCCTCCTGACAGCGTAAGTACAACGGGCCCGGTCACCGTGTCTCCTGTTGTGAACATTTTAACATAACATAACATAGTGATGTCGGCTCTGAAGTGTAGGCCTGATGTGGCCTGTCGCCGATTCTTTTCCATTTCGTGCCTTGTTCATAGATCTAAACTCGTGTCATTTGACCGGATCTTTTCATGACTGGCGATAGTTTGAAGAAGCTACTAGACTTCCACCGGGTTCGATAACTGTATTATAAACTTTTGTGTCGTCGGCATACATGGAGCACACGCTGGATACTACTTCTGGCAGATCATTTATAAAAGCAACGAACAAAATAGGCCCCAGGACGCTTCCTTGTGGCACGCCACTGCGCACTGATGCCCAGTCTGACACGGTTCCGTTAATACTGACACTTTTACTTTTGTTACTTTTGTTATTGAACATTCTTAATTTATTATCTTTTTGATCTCGGCAACCATTCTCAACATTTGAACAACTGATATTGACGTATTAATTATGATGATGAATGTACATGTTATTTAATTTGTGTAAGTCGGCAGAAGTCTTTCTTTTTTGCAATTTTGTTTTAAGACCATGAGCATTATATCTATTAACAATCTTCTAATTTGTTTTTTTTTCAGTGAGTCAAATAAATCTTCTTGCTGGCGCCGGGAGATCAAAAAGCAGGTTACCAAACGACGTTTTATCGGAAGGCGGCGGTGTTTCTATTAAACAATATTAATCATAAAGCAGGTGTAGGGTTTTGCATCACTTGGAATTTCAACTTCTGGAACTGACAGTAGTACAAATCACGGGTATTATAGATACAATTTGAAATTCAATTTTAAAATTACTCTGAAAATATTTTCAGCGCCCTGGTGAATCCTGTAATTTTGTGGTTGATAGCTGGAGACTCTCTCTTGATGATGAGGGACTCAGCTCGATAATGAGGGCCTCATCTTTCGCCAGTCTCGAAGCATCAGGCGATAGCTGAGCCTTGCGTTGCCCTGAAGCTTCGAAACTGGCGATAGCTGAGACCCTCGTTATCAAGCGCGAGTCTCTAGCTATCAACCTCCAAACTACGGAACTCATCAGACCGCGGAAATCATTTTCAGATCGATTTTAAGCTTAGATTTCAAGCTGAATCCAAAATATCCTTGATTTGTACTACTGTCATCTCCAAAAGTTCCATTTCAGGTGTTGCAAAACTCTTCCCCTGCTTGATAATGAATATTGTATATTGGAAACGCCGCACTCCAATAAAATATCGTTTGATAACTTTCTTTTTGTTCTCCCGGCACCAAAAAGAAATTTTGTTCGATTCTTCAAAAAAAAACAAATTAGAAGATTGTTAATTGTTGTTGACGAAAGGGAGCCAGTAGATGCAGTGTACCTTGATTTCGTAAAGGCATTTGATAGTGTCCCTCATGAGCAGCTGTCGCGTAAATTGTAGTCTTTGGGAATTGAGAGTAATGTACTCATATGGATCAGAGATTTCCTATTAGGGCGGCGACAACGTGTCAGTATTAAAAGGGACCGTGTCAGACTGGGCTTCAGTGCGCAGCGGCGTGCCACAAGGAAGCATTCTCGGGCCTTTTTTATTCGTTGCGTTTATAAACGATCTGCCAGAAACTGTGTCCAGCGTGTGCTCGATGGATGCTAACGATAGAAAAGTTTATTGCACAGTGAAGAATACGTTCCAAAAATTACTGTTGCAAGGTGATCTTGACAGGTTAGTGGACTGGGCTAATAAGTGGCAGCTGCGACTTATTGCTGACAGATGTAAAGTAATCCACCTTGGCTAGAACAATGAACAGCAAGATTACAAGTATGAGAAGACATGGTTGCAACGACAGAGTGATGATGTCAAAGTCGACAATGGAAAAAGACTTAATATCGACAATGAGTTAATATCGACAATGAGTTGAAATTTTCTAAGCATATTTAAGCTCAAGTTAATAAAGCAAATAATTAAAGCAATAAACGACTTGGACTGATCAGACGCTCCTACACGTATCAAGATGCAGAAGCGATGAAGATGTTGTATATCGTTGTCGTGCGTCAGAACTTAGAATTTTTAAATGCCGTGGGGTCACCAAAACTAGAAAGGATAAAATTTTAGTCGAGTGTTCAGAGACGTGCAACAAGGGTAATTCCGGATTAAAAGAAGAGCCTTATGAATAAAGAATAAAGATTATGAAGCTTCCAAGCCTCTATTGTCGACATCTGTGTGATTACCTCATTGAAGTATACAAGTATACGCACCGTTTATACAAGGTCGAAGAAGGAGTCCTAGAATTTGAAGCAAGAACCAACACCAGGGGCCACGGCTATAAACTAAAAAACTGCGTTGTAACACATCCATGCGACAACATTTCTTCCCGCTTCGAGTCACCGAAATGTGGAACAGCCTCCCTGATAGCATCGTTAACGCTCCGAGTATGAACGCCTTCAAGAACAGACTAGAAGAAGCTATGCAGGAGCATATGTTCAGTCTTAAAATGCCTGGCAAATTACGGACCAGGCAATAAAACCAGCAGCTATCTCAATCAATCTCAGACTAGACGAAGCTATGCAGGAGCATATGTTCAGTCTTAAAATGCCTGGCAAATTACGGACCAGGCAATAAATAGCGGAGATACAATCACAGTAGATCAATTTATTGATCAATTGCTGTAGTGATAATTTTTTTAACTTTTTTTGGCCAACTGCATTTGATTCAAGATTGCTATCTCATTATCCGTTCGCTCACCTCTTGTTCCGAGTGTCTTCGATCATTTCTGTTACTTTTCACCTGTCCCTCTTTGTCACTTCGTCTCTGAGATGCTAACGCTTCTTCCTTCGAGCCAGCTTCAGCGGGCTGGACAATTGAGACCTTCCGCCTCCTGTGGGTGATGATTAACTTGAGATTTTGAATAATTGAGACCTTCTGCCTCGCTGACGATGTTACATTTTGACATTCGGTTCGAAATAGCTTGATAGATGAAGCGCTAGCAAACCATACTACTACTACTAATACTACTACTACTACTACTACTACTACTACTACTACTACTACTACTACTACTACTACTACTACTACTACTCATCCGTTCGCTCGCAGGTCAACTTGGCTCCACGCTCGGCTGGTCCGCTGGACTGTGGACGCGGAAAATCCCGGACCCCGATATCTGTGAGCTTCAGGACTCTGGTGGTGCCGGGGCGGAAATCTGTTGTGAAGTAAACCATAGGCGAGAATACAACTTCCATGAACGTATAATTTCAATCGTGAGACTGTAGGTCTTGACAAATCAGGACCCCCCGAATGTACCTATAGGCGTGTTACGGGTGGTGAGGGGAAGACTTTAAACTTGGTTGTGTTGGACTGTTGGTCGTGAAGAGCCGTTCATTTTTATTATATTTATTTGCCTGTTGAATGGCATGTCGTGTCTGTTTTACTCTGTATTTGTCTGTTTATCGTCCAGTTGTTATTTGTGTTATGTCGTTGGCAAATGCATTATACACTGCGTTGGAGAGTGGCGGAGGGAGACCGTGCATTTAAAAGCTGTATAGGATGGGTGATAGACAAGCCTCTTTGGGGACGGCTGTGTGTAGTTGTAGAGGGGTACCTATGTGGTTGCCTATTCTGATGGGTGCTGTTCTGTCGGTGAGGTAGCTTGGAGTGTTTCTATAAATGATGATCGCATTGCAAGATTTAGTTGCATTAATTTGTATTAGTGTCCGTTGTGTCAGACCTCGTGAAGTCACATCAGGAAGCACTGTCTGGGAGCGCAGCCGTGCACCACAAATTTTGTGCACCAATAAGCCCTGAATCGAACGCCTTGGATATCTCCGGACATCCACCAATCATCCGTGAACCACTCGGCTTTGTCTTCCTCCGGCCTCGCATAGAACCTGCCGTGCACCACCAGGCCGCGGATCGAATCTGACTTCTGGGCATCGTAAAATTACGTAATTTTACGTTCACCACATCTGAGGTTAGGTTTCAGATAGCATAGTTCTGTTCCGAAATTTATCGTCCTTCGACAAGTGGCCGTTCGACCGAGGGCTGGTTCAACCCACGGCCTAGATACGGACGGCTTGAAGTGTTGAAGGCTACATTCCGGAAGGCAGGAATCATGATGGTCCATTACATCCAGGGCAGTGGTGGTCTTCGGCAGGCGACCCGATACGGACGGCTTGAAGTGCTGAAGGTTACGTCCCGGAAGGCAGGAATCATGATGGTCCATTACATCCAGGGCAGTGGTGGTCTTCGGCAGGCGACCCCTATGTCTATCGTTTGTCGTGGTGCCAGGTGTACGGCGATTGTTTCGCGGAATTTGACTAATGCCGTGTGAGTCCCCCTGTGTTTCCTGAAACCGTATCCTCTGGTGCAGTGTGTGGTGTGAATGGTGAGTTGTTTGTATTGTCTGTTGTTGAGCATTTTATCTTAGAGCTTCCCGCAGATGTCTAGTAATGAGTCGAGTCCGTTCCGTTAGGGGAGGAAGATCATGATGGCGTATTTTAGTGAATCGGGGAAACAACTAACGGAGGTGGAGTGATTAACATGTATAGTAGGTAGGGAATCATGTTTTCGAGTAGGTGTTTGAGTTGGAGGGCTGTGATGCATGTGGGCCGAACTTGTTTGAATGTTTTTAAAGAGCGCTGAAGTTCTTCAAAAGATATCTGTGGGAAGTTAACTGAGTAAAATCGGGTTAGGTTGACATAATTACATGGATGAATTAGGTGTGTATTGTTGTTTAGCGAAGTCTCGTTTGGTGTGGATGTGTTCGAGGTAAAAGTCTTCGTCGTTAATATAGTTCGGTGGGAATATGTCCTGCCAAAGTATACGTAAAATAGTTTATTTTTATTCTGGTGTGGCATGTTGTGCGTTGTGTTAGAGTTATAAAAGGGTCTGTTTTGTGTTATAATCAAGCATGCGCATTAGCAAAGACCAGAATTTCTCAGGATTTGTAAATGTTTCCAAGTTGTTGATGAATTCCTGCCATGTCCGTGTTAAGGTCCGTTTATTCTAGGGGCAACGACATTGGCGGTGAGGCGCTCACCACCCACAAAAGTTCACACTATTTACGAACGTGGTAGCTCGAGACCGCGCGCTTTGAACACTAGTTTCCAGTAAACGTCCGTGAGAATGGATCTATCCGAATTTGAGCTCCTGGCCATTGTTCTCGTGTGTGCTGTTGTTAATAAAAGATGTAGCCACAACGACCACGAACTTTGTTGAAGTAACGATTCTCCAGTTCAATGACAGTTGAGGTATTTAGGTGAAAAATGGATGCAAAGAAAAGAGGGGGCTCACACAATTACATTTTCAAAGAAGTGTCAGTTGCGAATGCATGACTTTCAAAATTATACTAGACTGCCAGCGGACTTGTTTGAGAGTCTGCTAAAGAAAATAATGCCACCCATCTATAAGCCGGATGATGGAATTGAGATGGAATTCACATGCAATGGAATTCATTTGCAATGAAATTCATTTCACGGTGAAATTGCGAACGCAACGTATGAATTTTCTTGCGAACCTCGTCAATGATGACTTGTACACAAAAGTTTCACAAAACTTAAACTATTTTCACCAGAGCTGATTCTTTTGCATTTCAACTTTTAAACTCCTTTGACTGAACTCTCTACAGGCATTCATAGTCTATTCAAAGATCAATTAGCCTCTCTACTAGAAAGTGAGTCCAAACAAGTGTGGCGTTAGTTGACATAGTGATGGACCAGCGTATATACATACATCCTCACTAGACCACAGCCAGCCTTCTACTTACTGAGTGCAGACTGCAGAGTACTGCGTGCAGTGCTTGTGTTGCATGAGGCAGGGCGCCTGTGAATCGCTAGCTCGTCAATCGCTTCGTTGCCCACGAGAAGATTACGTAGACGCTGCACAGAGGGGCGGTGAGACGCTTCACGCCCGTGTGTTGCCCCTAGTGTGAACGGGCCTAGTGTCTGTGTTCAGCGTGTGGTTGTTCGCGCTGGGCTATGAGATGTCTGTTGAGTGCTAATGACGGGCCGTACGTAGGTGTGAATGAATATATTGGAGAGTGGCTTGATATTGTGTTTGAATGAGCAGTGTCTCGTAGGTAGGTAAAATGCCGGGAACAATGCGGTGTGTTATGATGAGAATTGAAGTTTCGGTGGCGGTCTATATGTGTCTTGTCCACGTCCAACATTGAATGTTTTCGAGTATGTGTAATAGTACTGGATCAGATTGTGTGGGTACTGTGTGTTGTGAAAGGGATTTTGTATAAGGTCCAGTTTGCTCTATGAAACGATCTGCGAGGACAGTGGTTGTGGGAGATAGTTGTAAAGTAGGGGCCGATGTGTGTTTAATAGCTTTGGGCTATTAGAGAATGTAGTTGCATGCCAATGAGGTTGGAGTCACGGTTTCTTATTATTGTGTGTCGGGCGTTTAAATCTGCCAGGTGGGATGTACGTAGTGGTGGGATGTATGTAGTTCCTATTGTGATGGGTCTTTGTTGAGTGTCAAATGTGACGACGAGCATGTTTGAGTAGAATGGAAAACACAATAACCTCGATCTCTTTTTACTAATAATGAATTAATGGTGGTTTACGTTCGGGTTGAAGAGACTTCAGTCTCCGGCCACCTCCTGCTGACGGTGGATACGGCAATTGGAACTGGTACCCAGCCCAGGGCTGGGTATCAGAGAACATTGAAGTGTTGGAGTGGAGAACATTGAGTTCGGTGTTCTCAGTGGAGAACATTGAGTTTGGACAAGAAGATATGGAAATGAGTTTCAAAGAACTGGCGACGTTTTCAATACATGACTCGATGGAATTCTGGCTTAACTGTTGAAGAAGTGTGTTGTGAAACACTGAATTCTCCACTCACAATGCTCTGGAAAGCCTCGATGATGGAGGGAATTATTCCCGAGGGCCTCGAAGTGGGACTGATAACGCCAATCAACAAAGGAGGTACGAGGAACAGACCCCAAAATTAAATACCCGTTGGAGAACATTGAGTTTGGACAAGAAGATATGGAAATAAGTTTCAAATAACTGGCGACGTTTTTAGTACAAACCCGATGGAATTCTGGCTTTGATGTTATAGAAGTGTGTTGGAACACTGAATTCTCCGCTCTCGATGCTCTGGAAAGCCTCGATGATGGAGGAATTTATTCCTGAGGGCCTCGAAGTGGGACTGATAACGTCAATCCACATAGGAGGTCCGAGGGACAGACCCCAAAATTAAGTACCCGTGACCCTGACCTTACAGGTGAGCAAGTTTTTTGAGAGGCTAGTGGCCAGGAGACTTGTCCAGTATATGGAAGAGACGGAACAGTATAATAATGGACAACACGGTTTCCGGCAATATCGTTCCTGTCTGTCACAGTTATTGGTGCATTACCACTGCCTTGTTGCCCTACTGGAGGAGGGAACTGATGTGAACGTAGCATACCTGGACTTTGCTAAAGCTTTTGAAAAAGTTGACTATGGGTTGCTCTTCAGAAAGCTGGGGCTGTTGGTGTAGGAGGTAGCCTGTTAGGGTTTATCCACAACTTCCTTACAGATAGAGTACAAGCTGTCGCAATTGAAAACGCGAAATCGAAAAGCGCGAAAGTGAATGGCGGAATGCCACAAGGCTCTGTGCTTGGAACGATGCTCTTCCTCATCCACATCGCCGACATCGATTCTGAGCTTACCCACGCATCTACATCGTCATTTACGGACGATACGAAAGTGCTGGTGAGGATCACAGATGACTTTTACGATTTTTATTATTTCTACGAGATGAGTTACGATGACTTGTTGACAATCTAAGATTGGACCCTAGCGAATAATATGCAATTCAACAGCACCAAGTTCAAAGAAATGAGATGCAGAGTCGACAGAGAGACCGGAATGCCACATCGCTACATGGCATCGAATGGCACGGAAATTGAGCAGCAACTTGTTCGAGATTTGGCGTGTTGATGGGCCGAAGCCACGTTCGATGATCACAAAGACGAAATAGTTGCTCGAGGCGGACAACGGATAGGGTGGATCTGGCGGACATTTCGAATGAAAGAAAAAGCACCAATTATTACACTCTTCAGAGCCCTCGTGCTCTTCTATCTTGAATACTGCTGCCAGCTTTGGGCGTCACTCAAGGCGGGCGCGGTGTTTAAACTGGAGTCAGTCCAGCGGAATTTCACGCCCAAGATCAACAACGGAATTAGTAAGCTGGAGCTGAACTACTGGGGCTTTTTGAAACACCTGGGACTGTACTCACTGGACAGAAGAAGAAAGAGATATATCATACTGTACGCTTGGAAAATGTTAACCCGACTGACTCCCAACTTTGAAAGTGAAATCTCTACAATAGTGATATATTACAATGAAAGGAGGGGAAGACTGTGCAGGATTCCCCCACTTAATAACCGAGCTGCGTCCAGAGTACAGACTTGTGAGGGATCACTGTCCGTGGTAGGACCTAGGCTGTTTAATGCCATGGCAAAGGTGCTGAGAGATAGAGAGTTAGTCATTGCGATATTCAAGAGACGACTGGACAAGTTTTTAGAGCAAGATCCCGGATCGTCAAGTTGTGGAAAACTACCATCAGCAAGTGACAATCAACAGCATCTTGCGTCAGCTGGCCCAAAGGTGGGCAGGTAGACGGAACACGTCCAACGTTGCATCCACGACCCGAGAGGGATATGAATCTCGACGACTTGGAGACGGGAAACGACGATGGCGGCGTATCAGCGTGACCTATTAGAACTGAGAAGTTCTAAAATCATTATAAGGTCTTAAAAAGCTATCGTGAACTTTGCATGGAGTGTGTCGATTGTTTGCTATGGCAGCTGCAGCATATGTGTATATAAAGTGTTTTGTTTCTTGCAGCTGTGGACTTTATAGTTAAGTATATTTAGCATAGTGTTGCTATCTGTGATAGACTGGTCGTTGATTGGTATTGTTTCGATATCAATGTTTCTTAAAAACTGTTGCTAATGTATATTTTTTGTTGCACCAGTGGCGGACGTTGTGTTGTGGTATCTATAGTGATTGCTGAGAGGGATCATTGTGGATTACGGTGTTTAGATGTAGATTGCTTCATATTTTTGGTAGGTATGGTTGAGTGTATGTCCATGGTGATGAATGGGGATGATGTTGATTGTGGCTGCTTTGAATTTTAGTTCGTTGCGTCGCAAATAATCGCTTGTTTTGGAGGAGTGCTGTCTTTAACCGAGGACTTCAGTTCAAGGTTCTTTCATCTCAGTTCGTTAGAGTACCAGGTGAAGTGGGATTGGGTTAAGGTCCTTGTCACTCCTAAAGAGTCTAACGGATATTGGTCCCTCGACTCCTGGCATTGAGAGAGGCCAAAATTTTGTTAGGGATGGTGAAAGAGGGAGTAGATAGAGGCGAAACGCAAGTAAAAGTGTCGGTGGTGCAGTTAAATGTGCAATTGAATGGTAGAAACAGAGGCAAAATAATAAGTCAAAATACTCGGTGATACACACTTACTTCAGAGGTGGACCCCCAAAATTCGGGAGGTTTGGATAGAATACAAAGCACTGAACACCTGAATCACATATATAAGTTACACGGAAGCCTGTCTACCTACAATTTACAAGAAGAGTGTTCGAAAATCGCAATCCCGGAAACGTGCTCGTGTAGGTAGTCGTTTTGTCTGCAATTGCAATTATTTCTTTATAAGGCTCACACAACACGTGTTAAAACAGTATTTATTGCTTCAGACCTTCGTGTAACAGTAACCTAATTTTTTCAGATATGGCTGCATTTTCTTTTGAAGGAAACTGCACGGCTTTCACATTCCGAGAGAAACTCTGTTCATGTATTTCGGGTGTCAAAGTCATTTACATGACGGACTACTCCATCGTATCTCCTAAATTTGTGAACTCGAGTAAGTCATTGTGGTGGTTAACTTTGTGTTATGTGGGCGAGTGCAACAACTTATCCATATTGGGTCGAAATTACGTTGGCACAGCCAGCATGAGGCAACTCAAGACATCGATAACATCCATCGATCAATTCCGAATTCATATTGCTTTTTGCTTTGTTATCATTTTTGAACTGGTATTGCAAACGAAGGAAAGAATAAGTTATTCCGGTCCGGCAATTGATCATAAACGACTCGACGACCGATTAACCTTTATTAAAGAACGTGAATAAGTGACTATTGGAAAAAACTTCTGTATAATACGCCATTACTTCAAATCTACTATCAAAGATATTTTGATGTGTAACCTGTTTTTAACTCTGTTTTTAACACTATTTTTACCCTAAAAACGGTAGACAGGATGCAGGTCCAGCGAAGCCCGTCTGTAGTTTGTCGGTGTAATAATAGAGCTATTGTTGTATTTTTAACGTTGATGATCATGAGTGAGAAGTTGTATTTGTACAGCAATGTGCTTACGAAGTTTCTGGCTTTTATTGATGTAAAGGTGTCCCGAGTCACGACCTAATGTATATTATTGACATAAACCATTGCGGACATTCAATGTTTGACGTTTTCTGTAGCATTTCTTGATTTGGTTCAGAAAATATCACAATGGGGTAAAATTATTTATGGGAGATGATCAAGGAGAATTGATGGATTTCGTGCGGGAACTTATGGCGAGGTTGGTTTAAACAGCCCCTCTGTTGAACTGCAAATTATGCGAATAAAATGTGGGTGCGGAAAAACGACTCGACAATTTCGGATATCATATTTTGTCAATACAAATATTGGTTGCCATGTTGTCAGAGGAACGTATTCTAACAGGTGCTGCTCCGTACATCAACACTACTTTGGGAGGTGTCCCAGTCAAACAGTACAATCTGTTGGGCTTCCTGTTGGAAAACGTACCGGACTACTTTGATGCTGAACTTGACAGTGAAGATAGTGAGTAATTTTGGTAGCCTCTTTAATAAAGCCTTTACAAATTAAGTTTAAGCTGCCCGATCTTCTCACTACGTTCCTATGTTTTCCGATAAATCTTGCCTATGTTTCAGTATGGATAGCTCATCCCAGGGGATGAGCTATCAGAATGGATAGCTCATCCCATTTTCAAGTTTTGACTGGAAGTACGAGTACTTCCAGTTTTAAGCTATAACATCAGGTTTTTGTTGTGATTGCAGTTGATTGATTATTGACTGAGTTTGGTACGCAACGTGGTTCCTCCGAGTGATACTGTAGTTTTAAATAATGTTATATTCAAGTTCAATACTTTGTTTTTTATTTCAATAGTGGATTTTTACGTAAAATCTTTAAGGACAAATTTATAACATTAGCAGTAGTCTTGGATTGTGAACGGCCCAGTCACTTCATCGGCATTCATAGACTCAAGTTTCATCGAACCTCCAGATGCAGCGAACACATAAATTGAAATTGCAATATCCGAATTTCAGGTCAAGTTAATACGTATTCTTTTCATTGCATTCGCTAAATATTTTCTCGTCGTTGGTCACTATTTCAGAAATTATTTCAAGAAGTGTTTTTAATTAATATAATTTCATTTAATTAATTTAATTTTAAGAATAGAACGCTGTTCAACTTTGCTAGCTTGAATTCTCCAAAGCTGCTTCTAGTTCACTGCAACTTGAACAAATGGCAATCATACCGCTGAACTCAGCCTCTTTATTGCATCATATAATTACATTGCTACGAAGCATCGCATATTGCTTGCCCTTCCAGCGGCCGCAGAATGGGTGACATCATATGATTCATACATCGTGCCCCATGAAGACGGCGGCTACACGGCATTCAACTACCTTAATATCGACTTGGACTCGTGCCTCATTGACATCTCGTGCGGGCCGCACGTTCTCCTTGTGTCAATACCTGACCGCGTCGTTCATCACATGTGTGAGTCCAAGTCAGATGTGACTTGCTTTAGTCACTTGCTATACAATATCATTTTTTAATTAAAAAACAGCATTTCACTTTAAAAAATCGAATTATCGCTCAGTATGAATACATGCAATTTTAGTTTGTTAACGACGTGACATCAGCCCGTTTTTTATGCCCAGCGATGCTGAGCTGAACCAAAATCGTCACGCCGTTTAAGTTGAACGTAACAAGTTTCCGTGAACTCGAAACACGAGTTTCCATTTTTCCGTCTTGACCGCTTCGGGCCGTACAAAATACATGATAAATTTTCTCTTGAACCAACAAAATCGGTTTATTTCATTGCCTTCTCCTGAATTTCAGCCTAAGTTTTCTCTGCATTTCTTTTCGCAGTAACCGAATGCGGAAAGACCATCCAAGTCCCTGCTGATCTCTCATCGAAGCTAGCCCTGTACTCGCACCCTGGTGTAGGGTGCAGGCCATTCCCCGACGGTCCTCATTACAACTGCACCGTCACGTTCACTTCAGTTAAATATGTGTTCATCTACTATAGAAACCTAGACTTCTTCGATGCTTACGGAACATGCAACGGCTATACGCTGAGCGTGAGGCTCAATCCAAATGGAACTCCAATAGAGAAGAATTTATGCCTCGATCAAGACTTGGTTAGTGATCTAAGTTTATTCTAGAATATTTAATCCAATTAAGGCTTGTCTTTGGAACTTCAATTCCGCTGCATAGCACCTCGAACTAAGCAACGCAGGGCCAGAAGGCTAGATATTCTGAAGCATAGAGCATCCTTACTGCCACTTTAACTTTGTTGCATATAAACTGTTACGTGTTGATATAACGTTATTTAATTTATATTTTAACTGATCGTTTAGATATAATGTTCTATAATTTATATTATAATTAATTTTATTAACGCAATTCTTAAATTCTTATGAATTTCAATTATTCCCTCAAATCAATTGTGTTCCAACTTAAGTAATAAAATGACCTGATGGACGACCTTATGTCGACAGGGTGGAAGCGGCTATGCCATCTCAGTTACTTTGAGTGGCACTGCGACGACCAAAGCAACCAAAGCGGGGTTCTTATTCCAGATTCGGCTGTACTAGTTAATTGGGCCACTGTGATCCAGTGGCAACCACGCCCCTGATTGTGGTGTGTTCCAGTGGCAACCTACGTTTAAGTGGCAACCCAATGTCAAGTTTTGACAGCAATTTGTTCAAAATAAATTTATGAGGAGCAAACTTGTTTGTTGCTTTGAATTCAATAAAACAAAATTATCAAAATGCTGTGATTTTTCTTGCATCCCATCAAAAGCGGCACCGAAAAATTGGTTATTTCTTTATGCTTCTTATTTATGCGCTTTAAAGAACAGATTCATGAAGCGAATGGAAAGCCTGACGCTCAGGTACGACTAGAATGACGTCAGAATTACTTGTTGATTCTAGCACGACGTAATGACACCATTTGGCGCAATGTCACATAGTACGAAACCATTCCGTGCGTAGTGGCAGGCCAATTAAATACTTCAACTCGTACATTCCCAGGACATCTTCCTGGAAGAAAGAAACGACACGTAGGTGCTACAATAAGCTCATTCGTGCGATGAGGCGTGCGGCTCACAGAAACGTACACGTGGTAAAAATAAGTGCACCGTACATCCTAAGCTACTTACGCCTGCATTTTTATCGTCATTTTTCTACGTTATTTATTGCCACTTGCTTTGTTGCCATGAACTGCCACTGTCGGGTGGGGCCTGGCAATATGGGAGCAGCGTTAGTACGATAACGTCATCCCTGAACCTAGATGGTCCGAACAAATTTATCGCACTTCTAGGTTGTTTTTTTTATTTCTATTGATTGTTTATTGGTGCGTAGGGTGAAGTGTTTTCATGAGCGTGATAGACCAGAAGTTTAATGCATTGGAGTTGAATTTGCAGAAGTTTGCCAAAGATTTTGCTCAACGAGCATCGTATTTTAACTCCTTTTTATCAAGGGATTGTTTGCGGGGAATAACCCAAGGTTATCGGTAGATCATTGAAACTTTCATACCAATGCAAGTAAAGTTTGCGAAGGAATTATTTTATTAAGAAAGGAAACATTTTCAATTTCACACATGTCTTAGAATCGAATCCACCCGCACATCAAAAGTTAAATACAAGACCTTAAACAACCTTACTATTGGTTGAACAATGGTCTGAAAAGAACGGCTCCCCGAATATATTACTATACTAATTGATTCAAGTGGGTGCGATGTCGATCAGTATGAGTAATGAAGAACGCGGAAGATTCGACCATTCTGATATTTGAGTCTATTTGCCCTAAATAATATTTCCACATACGCGGCAGCCTATCGATTGTGGGTTTATCGCTGTAAATCGAAGTAAATGATAGTTGTCTGCTCGACAGAGCAACCCGAAAAAAATCATACGCAAAATTGTTAGTATGCCATTCATTCAGTAAGAACAATAAATTGGAAATTAAAAAAACACTTTGATTAAACATGAAAAAATTATTCATGCTTATGTGATGAACACCTAATAACTGAAAAAGTCAATTATATATTATTCGTTATTGACGCAGATTAAAAACGATTGATTGTCCAACAAGCATTCTATACGTTCATTTCTCTTTCTACTTTTATCAAGATCCCAAATACTATGCTATCGATTGTTATTCTCAGCTATCCGATTTCTAAATCACGTTCAGATTTTGTTTTAATTCAGGTTGATTTATTAATCGGATTACCGTTACACATCAACCCACATGACATGATAATTTACTTCTTTGCCATAAAAGCACATAACTTAATGAACACAAGACATTTATAAACTCATATCGTTTCAGATTGAGCTTCAGAATGAAATTGCAATCAGAGTCATCCGCATGGAAACATCTCAAAGTTACTAGTGAGTGACGCAGAGTGGTTGCGGCCCAAACCTACCTCAAATAAAAGTGTCGTGTACGTTCCACATACAGTGCTGTGTTCGTTTATCTTAAGGCCAAAGCAGAAGGTGTAATCCCGCGCCCACGGCCCCAGCTTATCTTCTCAAAATAACGAAAACACCAAGCCAAGATTTACACCAAACTCACAAGCCCGACCGGCGTTGCGCCAAAAAGGCGCAACAATTCGTCCACTAATGCTTCCAAGTCTGCAAAGAAAAACTCACCAACTGCTACTACCCCACCTACTGTAACTGTATCGGCAAGTGCTGGCTGTGCGGCAAACAGCTCAGACTTGGCAATGAAGACGCCTCTCCAACAATTAGCGGTGTTCTGTCATATTCATGCAAAAGCCTAATTAATCCTCTTAATTATATACTCCCTCAACAAACTCTCAGCAAGCTCATAGTAACCCAGCTTCACAAACAGGCTCAAGCTCCAATAGTCAACAACCAAAACAGCCAGCGAAAGCCACAAGTGCAAGGTTGGATCTTAATTTATCGAAAAATGTCCAAATCCTGCCGTCAAGTTGCCTTAACAGCACTGATGCACAAATACAATTATCTTGTCTGAATCCTTTCCAAATTGTCAAAACCATGGACACCATGGAGACCAACTTTTCGAAAAATTTAAGGTTTAAACTATCCACACAGTCCATCAATCGGTGACATGAAATAGTATTTCAGATGAACTCACTGGACATGCGCAAGCAATTATTGAGTTCAATTTACAAGTATTATTATTATTATTATTCCACGAAGAGATTGTCGTGGCGTCTCGTTCAGATCGAACTTCGAGGGCACGTTACAGTGGCTAAAAAAGACACGAGAGGATAAAAACAGATGACGTCTATGCTAAAACAAAGGACATATGCCAAAACTGACGACGTCTATGCCAGAACAAACAACATTTATGCTAAACCAGTAATATCCATGATAGATTAGATGACGGCTAGGTCTAAGATTCAAAGGCTCTACGGAAAAGTTCTGTTTTTAGGCGTCGACGAAACAATGACAGCGAAGAAGCAGATGTCACCGATGCTGGCAGACCATTCCATGTTCTAGCCGCTGCGACTGGGAACGCTCTGTCGCCGACGGTGGACAGACGTGAGGACGGGACGACGAGGTCAGCCTTCGACGAGGAACGCAGTCGCCTTCTGGAAGGCAGATCCGACACGCGCCGCAGGCCTTCAGCGAGATAAGGTGGTGCTAAACCATGGAGGCAGCGGAACGTCAGAACAGCGACTTTAAACTGCGTGCGCTGCTGGATGCGCAGCCAGTGAAGGTCACGCAAAATCGGGGTCACGTGGTCAAATTTCCGCCGGGCACAAACGAGTTGCGCTGCAGCGTTCATTACGGATTGCAGTTTGTTAAGTGCCGTGATGGGAAGTCCAAAAAGTGTGGCATTGCCATAGTCCAGTCTGGTCAGCACAAGCGCCACCATGAGGGCCTCGAGGACTGGCCTCGAGAGACAGCGACTGACGCTACGAATTCGCCGCAGGATGCCAAAACAAGCAGCGGTTACTTTGGCAATGTGGTTGTTCATAGATAGTTCTGAGTCCAGCTGAATGCCGAGGCTGCGTACAGAGGATGCAGGTGCGACGAACTCGGCGCCCACTCGCACAAGGTTTGCTGGAAGCTGATGTTGGCGACGAGCGGTCGCGAACCAAATAAATTCGGTTTTCGATGCATTGAGCTGGAGCCGGTTGGAACGCATCCAGTCTGAAACGGCGTCCATGCAGGCTGACATCCGGCCTTGCAGCGCTGCAGCGTCCGCCGGCGCACAGTAGCCATAGATTTGGGTGTCGTCGGCAAACATGTGCGGATTCAAGCTGTGTGAATCAATTATGTGCAACACGTCGGCAGTATATAGCAGGAAGAGTATTGGACTGAGGACCGAGCCCTGCGGTACACCGCAGGTGACCGTCGATGGTGTAGAAGAGGTGAGCCCGCGACGAACACATTGGACTTTGGCAATGAACACAGTAATAATAATGGAAACAGGATAGAAAAATTTGAATAGTATTACAAAATACTACCATCAACGTACCCGTAAGATCACTCGTTCGCATGAGTTTCGGAAGTGGTCGCTGCAATGGATATTGCAAGCATGCACGACATAATAGAATGGGAACTTAAGACGTCTACCAGTTCCAGACTTATTCACACTTCTTCTCATAATTTCACTGACTACTTTTCTTAGGAATGCGAAAAAATTGTACATTCTTCATTAAAACCCGAAATTAATGCCGTTGTTAGATTGTTCAATTCTTATCATGAATGTGATAAACATTCCACGTCAGGTTTTATTAGGAAGATTATGAATATGATCATATCTTGTTTCAATGTAGTGCTGTGCGATCGTTTGTTAGCCAGGCGTTGCAATTCCGTTAGCGAGCCGAATTTGCTGTTATTTATTACAATGCGCGCGCTTTAATATAGTTTTTTTGCGAGTAATAATATAGTTCCATAACGTGACAAATGTGAAATTGTGTATTTGATAATTGTTTTATTTTGTGTTAATGTTATTAATTTCATTGATGGCTGATTTTAATTGAATTCACTAACACGTGAAATGCAACACCCAATTAATTTAAATTCAACCCTTTTGAAAGTCATCGGTGGTCGTTGTCAAAAAGAAGGGGCAAACGAAGGCTAACGAAGGCTATGTATACATATTATGTATACATAGACGCGGTCTAATTTTTGTACTTCAAATAAGCATAGAAGTTAATATAAAATTAATAACCTGGCTTAGGACACCATCATTCGACCGTACCGCGCGAGGAAATAAGAAAAAAAAATTCGTCTCTCGGCACTGAAGTAATGGAATAACAATAATAAATAGACATATTGATAAGCGTAAGGTGACAAATTGATTGTAATTCCCGATAAAATTTCCGTAACTAAAAAATTCTGCATGAAGTATCTATAAGCAGCACGAAGCGGCGTATGACAATAGAGGTGTAAAAAAATTTCCGATAAACACTTCAATATTCGAATATAAATTTAAGCGTGTCAGTGAGCAGGGAAAATCTTGAGTTAAGCTCGACGCTTTTATTGCTCTGCTATATGATGCGATCTTTGAACGTGTAAGGCACGTGCAGTGAAGATGGACAACTGAAAGGTTCCTCGTGCTCACCTATTAATACCATCTTCTCTAAAGTCTGTAACAGGCCCTATATATAGTTAAAGGATAGTGACCCAAAGTTACATCACAATATTCTGGGCAGCTATAAGGATGGGATACTATAGTGAATAAGCGTCATGAAAGATGCCAGTCACTAGTAGATTTGGTTTACACGACACAGCACTTGAAGATGGGCTGTGATGTCACTTCTAAACAGGTATCTTTCAGCTAAGGGTAATAATGTATGGAATAGATCAATAATTAATATTTAATTGATACAAGATTAATTGATATACAGAATTAAATTTGATTACAATCATGTGTATTACAGTCTAGTTTATTTCTACTGCATGTAAAAAAAAGTTCAAAGAGTAGGTTTCAGTGAGGTTAGTATTGGGCTTTTCAAACCAACGAATATTCTACACATGTAGAATAGAATAGAATAGAAGTGTCGGCATTGAAGAAATAGGCCCATGGCCTGTTGCCGATTCTTGAATTTTTCGTGACTTGATTCACAAGGGATATTCTGCCTTTTTTTCAACCTTTCATAAACTGATTCAGGGACACTTTTCTATTAAATTCCTATCTAAAATAAAGGTTGGATGAATGATGTGGAGAGATTACAATATCATGACGTAGTTCAGGTATAATTTATTTCAATTTTACTCAACATTTCTAAAGCGCTTGAGGAACTCTTGCGCCAAGCAACAATGGCGCCCTATACTCGGACGTCACATGCAGCTTGTGCTCCGTGGCATCCTTCTGCGCCATCGCCAGAAGGATGCCACGGAGGAGATTAAGTTAAGTGCAGTAGCTGCACTTAAAGACCTTCGGGACCCCTGGTGCTTTGCAAGAGATTACAGGTGTGGCGTTCACCGGGGCCTGACCACGAACTCCGTCCACTGCATATGGACTCATCTATTGGTCCTTCAAGCGCTACGACTTAACTTTCACTTTTTCCTCATAGCTGAAGGACAACCATGCACGCGACTGCAGAGTCCCAGGTTTCCATAAACAGCTTCAATGAATGTATCGATGAGGTGATTAAAGAAATGAATATCAAAATTGGTTCTTGCTTCTATGGTGATAAGGTACGATGATGATGAGTTGTAGGGTTACATGGGGCAGCGGGCCCTCCCCTTTTTTAAACTAAATTTTTGATGAAAATTTAATTTATACGAGGTGGTTCTTTGTTTTGTTTAAAGGTACAACTAATGCGGAATGTATGATGTGAATGTGATGCCCATTGAGTTATTCAATTTTTAATTAAACACTATTTTGCAAAAAGTGTTAAAATGGGCCCATTGCGCCCTACCACTGGGGCAATGGGCCTATGGGCTTGGGGCTAGGCGCCCACCCCTGGTCCCTTTACCACAATTGAATATTTTTCGTTTAAAAATGATAAAACAACGCTTTACAGTTAAAATAAGAAAAATGTAATAAAAAATATGACATTCGTTCATTCATTACCAACTTAAAAAATCATATCCTTAACTTGAATAAAATATATTCTTGGCTTAAAAAATCTTTCACTGACATGAAAAAAAAATATTTCATTGACATAAAAGTATATATATATATATATATATCCTTGACTTAAAAAACATATCCTTGCCCTAAAGAATTCATCCTTGACATGAAAAAATGTATCCTTGGCTAGAAAAAATATATTTAGTTGATCAGAAAAAAACTTTGCTCCACTTTAGTCCATAATCCAGATATTATGTGCAGGGAATTTGTACCTAATCGTGATTTCAGCCAACACCATAAAAACTCATCAACTTTTTGCTCATTGGTGTTGGCTGAAATCAACTTTTCGCAAGGCATGTGTCAATAACTCGAAAACCATAAATACGCATAACTAGAAACAACCTGCTGCCTTGAGGCGGCAAATAAAAAAATCATGCAATATGAAGTGTAATTTGTAATTCAAAAAGCTAGTCATAGTTTTGAAAAGGTCATTGAGACAAATTTAATGATGTATAACACAAGACTTCACCATGGGCGCTTTGCCCCGTGACACGCGTGGGCCCGTTGCCCCACTAGGTATCATTTCAATTTATATCGTGTCAACATTTTATTTTAAAAGCTAATAGTCTAAACTTGATCTCAAAATTATCCCTATAAATATTACTTTCAAATTAAAATTCACAGTAATTTCAAAAGCTTTAGCTACAGTAATCAAAAACAGTTTTATTTAGCAGCAAACAAATTTTTATCTGGGCTAAAACAGTTATTCACAAAAATAACTTAATAACGCAAACACTTAGCAAAACGTAAATCCGTACACTTGATCCCAGTTAAACTGTCGACCGGCGGTAGAGAACACGGACCAATATCTGCCATACTTCGCGAGAAACCCGCTATGGGCCAATGACCCGCAGTGGGCTCGCTGCCCCATATGTTACCCTACTGTATTAACAAATAATAGAGAAATGCATAGATACAGTTGGCTTATTTTAAGCTATAGCAACATATTAGGAGGTAACACTGGGCGGGCTCGAGGGCTGTGCACTACTCGTCCGAGCTCTGTATTAAGCGCATCGGTAGGACGGGTGAAGCCGTGATCCTGCCTAGGCAACCGCCAGAATCCTTTGTACAGGCTTTGTAGTAGGGTAATGTCGTTGCTTTTTCTTTTATTTTATACGAACTTGTTTTTTACACACAGGAATATGTGAACGATTTTTTGAAAGAAAATACGAGAACAGCGGTAACTTTTTGTTTAAATCTAACGAGTGACGAACAACGTCAGAAGGCCCAACTTTACACTTAGTTCATATTCCTTTCCTTGTGCTAACACTCCTGAGGGCATTGTTTTGGGGGCTTGTGTAGCTGTTGCACCCGATATTAAATTCAAAAACCATGAATTATGTTGCTGGTTAATGAATGGAAAATTTACTAATTTAATGGATTTCGGAAACTTGTTAATGGTCTTAGGTTACCTGTTCTTAAATAAAAATTACTCTCTGAATTGTTAAAGGGGTGAGCAATAGGCAAAGTAATACCGCAAAATATTGTATGCTATTCGAAAATTCAAGCGGTAACATTTTTAATCTATCAATAATAAAAAAAATATGTTATAAGAAACACGTCATTTTTGCACTTCATAGACACGTGTTCATAAATGATAATTCTATTCAGATTGCACGAGTTAAAATGATGGAAAATGAGTGTTCGAGTTCAACCTATCTAGGAAAACTTTAACTCTAATCATGAACTATACAAGATCCATTACCACCCGCATTTCCACTTGATTATCACACTCTCATCTCACGCACAAATTAATTTCTTGTCAATTGTCGCTGAGAAGAAATCTTGAAAAGGTTATCGAAGGGTTTAAATTGCAGGATTGAATAAAAACTTTTTATAAAACGACATTTATTAGGTAAATGATAAGGAAGTTCATTGGATCCCCACAAATGGTTTCGACGCAAGCAGTGTTTCCTAAGCTAGAAAAAAGATAGTTTAGGCAGTAGCGTCACATCCAATAAAGCATTTTATGGGCAGTAAATCTAAGAAAATAACATCAGTTTGCCGTGGTGCCGCGGAGAGGGTCCGTTGAGGGTCTGATGAACGTGCGCCATGTGAAGTGGTGAGTCAGCCTCATGATTGTGAGACGATGCCATGCCCAGTGGTGAGTCAGCCTCATGATTGTGAGACGATGCCATGCCCAGTGGTGAGTCAGCCCTGTCTCTTATACACATCTAGATGTGTATAAGAGACAGGCCATGGCCAGTGATGAGTCAGCCTCATGATTGTGAGACGATGCCATGACCAGTGATGAGTCAGCCTCATGATTGTGAGACGATGCCATGACCAGTGGCTGTCTCTTATACACATCTAGATGTGTATAAGAGACAGACGATGCCGTGACCAGTGGTGAGTCAGCCTCATGATTGTGAAACGATGCCATGACCAGTGGTGAGTCAGCCTCATGATTGTGAAACGATGCCATGACCTGTTGAATGGCGGCTTTCGACGCGTACCTTATCAATTCGTGTGATTTCTTAATATTTTCCAATTAATTTAAATGTTACTCTTAACTTGCCGTGAAAGGACCGTGATAAGAACATGGCCATTTTTAGAGAAATTGTCGCGGTTATATAGTGTTACGAAAACTAACAACAACTTATATAATTGGAACACTTCCCTACACTACACTCCATCTAAAATATGGAATATTGCAGTAATTTTAGGTCACTCATATTCTGTACTATAGAACGCATTTGTACTCTTCATACATTATGCGTTTCGTGTATAAAACCAATTGTTGAATTCATTAATACGAATATCTATCAAGTAGATGTCGAATATGATACATTTGTACGCCCTGCGATGCATTTGAATCCCAGACTGAAATTTTAATATCTTAATATTAAATATCTTAACATGTGGATTTTTTAATATCTTGACTTGTGGAGCCCGATAAACATTGACTGGCCTGGAATAACATTTACTCCTTATTATAGAGAGCATGACAAATTTTTCACGAAACACAACTAAATTTTTTCGATCGTTTTACGGTATTCATACTAATAAACATTCTCGACACCGGATGTCACGGGATTTTACTGCAGAAATAACAAATGGAGATAACAGGATTGAAACATTTCATATCGACGCCTCATTTCAACAAAGGATCATAAGTTAACCACACGGATAATTGACAATGAAACGTTTATGACTTTTTTTCTGTGTTCCCATCAATACAAAATCTGCAGTCAGTATGTAGCAATACGAGTGAGTTACCGAACGTATGGGTTATAACTCTCCCGGATTCACTCTAATTGCGCTGAAGTTATAGCTAAATTATGATGGTGATGACGTCACCGTGCATTACGCCCTGCCTTTCGAGATTTGAGAGCATAACCGAAATATTGTCGACCAGCATGAAGCAGATGTTGTATTTATTGACACACTCTCCGCATGAGCCAATGGGCTGTATAACACATTCAAGCAAGTTACTTAATTAAATATTTTGCAATTAGAATATTTATGACATTTTTTACATAAGATCGTTATTTATTTCAGTTACAGTCTCTCAAGCTTGAAGTACAAAAAAATTAACCTAGTGAGCAAGTGTTGAAATATAAATGAACTTTTTTTCATGAAATCGTTGCCGTTCCGGGTAATGTGAAAAACTATTGAAATTCTCAGTCACAGTAATAAAGTGTTCATGATTTAGCAGGATAAATTATCATTGTTTAGACAAACTGTAAATAAAAACATCTGAAACTTCAATAGCTAAGTTAAAGGTGATATGTGAGGAACGAACACTTGATAACATATAAGAAGAGGGATATTTGAATTCTAACTTTGAGAAGATGGCACGACTTCCTCTCGTATGTGTTGTATATGCCATCGCTAGACTGGTGCGAGGTTCGTGCATACTGTGTTATCTCTGATATACGATAAGCTGTACACGTGTAATATTCTTTCATTTTTATTATCAAAAGCAGTAATCATTTCCTAGAACGGCGTATTTCGGATGAATGTAATTCTCAATCTCCTTTTACCCGTCAGTAACCATTTGTTTTAATTGAATCAAACTGCAAGCGTCATTCAAAGTTGTACGCGCATGGAAGTACCTGACAATGCAAGGTTAAGTATGAGCAGATTTCTTTGCGACCTGAAGCGACATCATTTATGCTATCATACCATCAAACTAAAGCTCTGTACTGCTTATCTTACCTAAGATGGATGAAATTAATTGATAAGGCAGTAGCTTGTATGAATGGAATAGTCTATGTTATGTGAAGACTTAGACTCTTATGATACATATTCATTGTGAAACATATTTTCTTTTTCCGTATCGACTCGCCAACTTCGTGATTCTATAAGCTAAAATTTCAGGCAGCAAACCAAGGACCTGATAAGATAACGTCCAACTCGTTCTCATTGCGTGAGAGCATCGCAGTGCACTTCGCTGTTCGGGGAGGCTTGCACGCGTTCTCTTGTGTTGTTCTTCAATATCGGAGTAATGTCGGCCGAATGTGTGAACTCAGCAGGTGAGTAGAATCATACAGAAAAGGCACTTGCATCATTAGTCTGCTCAGGTAGCTAGGTAACCCTGAATTTAAAAGCATAGAAAACGCTACGTTGATTTACCATATCTTCATCGAACGCTCCAAGAAAGTGGAAACGCAAAGAAATGATGAATTTATCTGTCGTTTTCAGTGGATATTCCGTGAATTTACTAAAAAAATTACGTTTTCTCTATTTTATATTCCAGACTCAGCAAAAATGCTGCTCCAGGCTTTGTTCACTTATTATGGCGAGTCGAAAGGAAAATGACTCGGGCGTCTGAATAATAATTTTGGGACCAAGCAATTTGTGGCCTTGCCATAAGAACTGACCGTGTATATTTGTTCTCGTATAGTTATGAAGTCAGTGCTGAATTTAAAATAATTGTTTAAAGACTTTGATAAAAAGTTCTTAAACGTGGACTGACACTATTGTAATGTTTGTAACTTCTGTCCTCAGTTGCCACTAATGACACACAAGCCGCCACGTTACTCAAGTGGCCACCCACCATTGCAAATTACATCCCAATCAAATTGTATTGAATGAGAAGATCCGCTTTTCACTAATATTTGCTGTAACTCAATGGCAAAAAATACCTCAATGTAACTCAATGGCAAAAGGTGCTTACATATATCATTAGTCTGCTTAAGTAGCTAGTTAACCGAGAATTTAAAAGCATAGAAAACGCTAAATTTATTTACTATATCTTCATCGAAAGCTCCAAGAAAGTGAAAACGCCAAGAAATGATGAATTTACCTGCCGTTTTCAGTGGGTATTTGGTAAATTTACTCAATAAATGTACATTTTTTTCTGCTTTAAATTCCCGATTCGGCAAAAATGCTGCACCAGGCTTTATTCCTTTAATTTTTATGATGGCGAGTCGAAAGGAGAATGACTAGGGCGTGAGTATATTAATTTTGGGACCAAGCAATTGATGTCATTGCCATCAGAACTGACCGTGTATTTTTGTTCTCGTATAGTTATGAAGTCAGTGCAGAATTTAAAATAAATGTTCCATTAGTTTGGTTCAAAGTCCTTAAACATGGACTAAGACAACAATTTGTTTATAACTTTTATCCTCAGTTGCCACTAATGACACACAAGCCGCAATGGTACTCAAGTGGCCACCCTCCAATGCAAACTTAATTCCTTTTAAATTACATTCAAGGAGAACATCCGATCTTGACTAATTTTGCTATGAGTCGAAGTAAAAAAAACAACCCTCTACCATCTATAATTAATTTTGATTGGAAGTTGAGTGCATGTGGCTCGCCGTTCACGTGTCAACGTAGATGGGATGGTTTTGAACCATCGAATTCCTTGTTTTTTGAAGTTTGACTCATTATAATTACATAAACTCAATTTCATAGGTGATAATCTGGTTAACGTAATCGAGGATTTTTCATTGAAATTTGACGTTCTTTCAGTAGTCTCTGAATATAGTTGTTATCACATTAAATTAGGGTAATTTATGCATCATTACGAATCTTGCCTTTTTACGTTTAAAAGTTTCTTCCGTTATCAGACAAAAGCTCGGCCTCCGAGACCTCCGTGAGCCCCGCGGTGCTGCCGGAGAGAGGCGGCCGGCCGAGTCCTTTTGCAATCGGCATTGACTTCGGGACGAGCAAATGCTGCGTGGCTGTGGTGCGCGACGGCCGGGTGGACGTCCTGGAGAACGAGTTGGGGCAAAGGACGACGCCCTCGTGCGTTGCCTTCAACTCCCAGCAGCGACTAGTGGGCAGCGATGCCCTGAGCCAGGCCGTTGTAAACTGCGACAACACCGTGCACGGCGTCAAAAAGTTCCTGGGACGCACCTACGACGAAGTGAAGGACTTGTCTTCTCTCTGCAGAATTAACCCAACTGAGCCCTCCGATATATTTGAGAACTTCATCCATTATAAAAATACCGATCTAAGGCTGAGACCGGAGCAGGTGGCCGCCATGCTGCTCGGGAAGATGAAGGACATCGCGGAATCCTCTCTGGGTTGTCCCGTGGACCGCGCGGTCATCTCGGTACCGGCTTCGTTCGGCAACGCGCAGCGACTCGCTATAAAAAACGCCGCGCAAGTCGCCGGACTTGAAGTTCTTGAGCTGATCAACGAAACAACCGCGGCGGGGGTCGCCTTCGTGGAAAACCGTACCGTCCAGACTCCCGAGGTTATTGCGGTTGTGGATTTTGGAGCGGGGAAACTGGATGTGTCCATCATGGAGGTTAGTGGCAGATCGGTGAAAATCATGGCCGCCGCTGGAGACCCAAACTTTGGTGGATTTAACATCAACAATATTTTTGCTAACCATTGTGTTGCTGTCATTAAGGAAAAACATAACTATACAGTGAAAAATAAAAGGCACCTGAAGCGATTGCGAGGTATGTGTGAAAGCGCCAAAAAAATTCTGTCTGTGCAGGCAAAAGCTCGCGTAATCATAGAGCGGCCCTACAAGACTAACGTAGAACTCACCATCAAAAGGATAAAATTCAATGAACTCATTCGGTCAAGAATTCTGAATACATTGACTCGTACCTTTGATCATCTTCTCGATCAGATATTATTAACCAAAGATGAGATCAGCAAGGTTGTACTGGTCGGGGGTTCAACACGCGTCCCGCTGGTGCGGGCCGTCCTCGAGGGATATTTTGGTCCGGGAAAGTTAGATCAAACGTTGAATAAAGACGAGGCTGTGGCCCGTGGTGCTGCTCTTCGAGCTGCGACTCTGAGTGGGCAAGAAACTTCGATCAAGGTTAGCGACGTGATCTCCTACGCTATCTTCGCTAACGTTGACGGATATAACGATCGTCCGCAAATGACGACCATAAATAGATACAGTTGTATCCCGCGTAGACATCCGATAAAATTTGAGCTTAAAAACTTCAAATGCTTGAAAAATTTGTACGAAAGTTTCTTCGTAGAGGGAACTAGAACTGAACTCCAAGTTTCGTACACGCAACCTTCCAATATACAGATGTCAAGCAGTCTCGGTGATGGTTATTTGGTCATGAACATCGACTCTAGTGGCATACTCGAGGTGCACGCAGAAGCCAATAAAAAAATACTTTACAGATGTGAGATAGGAAAATTTTTCTGTCCTCCCAGTACGATAAAAGAGTGGATTGATGCTGAGAACATGTTTCGCAAGGATGTCGATCACATAAACACTCTGTTAGCGGCTGAGGTTCAACTGGAATCTCTGGTCTATGAAGTTAAAAATTCGCTAAGTGGTGTCAAAGAACTGACGTCGGAGGAAATTTCAAAAATAAAAAATCAATGCGACGATATCCTAAAATGGATAGACGGCGATGAGGACGATGAGGACGATGAGGACGATGATGACGATGATGACTCAGCCTCTCTCCAAGATTTACACGGGAAGATTAAAAAACTAACGCATTTCAAGGAAACGATTGACCGTGTGAAGTCAATCACTAGAGCATATGAATCAGAATTGAAGACGCTTCAACAAAAATTATTCAGTGAATCGAAGGAATGACGACAACAAGTGTAATTGCCCTTGCATTGTGTATACTACTTCACTTGGGATTAAAAGGCTTGCAGCAATTGTTTTCCGCTGCATGTACTAAATTATTCTCTTAGTGAGACACATAAATTATACTTGAAACATATGAGAATATTTCTATCAGTACAGGTTTCACATGAAACTATCATTTTCAAATCTAAACCTGGAAATATCTTACGGCGATATAACAAGGGATCTAAAAGGTGCTTATGCACGGGGAGATTAGTTGCGTCGATTAGTTGAGTCGATTAAAGTTTTGCAGGCTGAGAGCCTATACACGAGGATTCGAGGTATAGAGCCTATACCTATAAACGAGGACTCAGGAGAGTGTTTTCAGTACAGTGCGCTGGTGCGACGTTGGGAGGTGTTGAGTAAGGGGTGCATTGTGTATGGTGGAGGCAAGCGAGAAATAAGTTTTCGCCGTTGCTAATGGTCGGGTTAACTCTACCTCCGTGGTGGGACTCGCTAGCTCTGCCTCCGTGGTACGACTTACGTCGTTCCTTCCCCCCTCGGGGTGCGAGGTCACCTGAGCGTTAGGCTCGCGGACAACCTCCTTCGCTGGAGATCGAGGAACGGAGACTTGTCTTACGACTTCCGTTTGATTTACTACCGTTACCGTCGTTGCAGCGGGCAGAGTCGAGGGTCGAGGCGTCGCCTCCACCGCGTCGTTGAGCATAATTCGCTCGACAGTCGGTAGCACGGGCACGATATCTCTGACTCGCGGACGTCGTTTACAGTAGCAGCACAGGACAATGGGAGCAATGATACCCAAGAGTAAAATGACTGTTATAGAACCGTGTATGACATGAAAGTGAGGAAACTATACTAGCGTGTGCTGTTTGTGAGCCTCCAGTGCGACATTAAGCTGTCGTACGTCTTCCATATTTGATTCCAGCTCGCTTACCAGATGTCGGGTGAGCTGAGTCTGTGAGACTCTGACCGATGGCATGGACGATAAGGGAAAAATCTTCACCCGGATTGAGTCTGCGCGCATGGACGTCACGACCTTCATCCGGTACATACCTTTTTGAACCAAGCAAAAAGCAAGGTGCGTAGATTGACACGATACCTGAGACAATTTGTGTCGAGCGCATGCTCGGGCTGGATGAGTTACATCTTATCTTTACCAATGTCGGTTGCAGAAATGCAACATGTCACTCATTAGTTGTAAAGACGCCGTAATCTTGTAAAGACGACTCCACAGGTTCGTATTCGCATTTCGCACTGTGTTGGTGCGTTTGGAGCAAGGTCAAGATGCACGATGGTTCAAAGACGGTTTGTGTAGCAGCGATAGACTGCTCACACAAGCATAATATGCTTGTGCGGTGACACTCCGATAAGTCCTCGAGTTCCAGGAAGGATACAGTATTAAATGCTACAAGCCTGGGCACTCGGCTTTGCTACAAACCATTTGAAGCTCGTTACATTACCAACTGACGTTTTGACCGGCAATCTCTGGAGAGACACCAAATCAATAATCTTATCGTTCTGCACGAAAGGCACGCGTATGATCGAGGTACGTGTACGGGGTCTTAGTTTTCGTCACAGACAGGAGTTGTAAGGCTACGTCTTCGTGTTCATCAATCTGTGCATTTGATAGCGGGAAAACTCCGATATTATTGTTAATTCCCGAAGCAATGAATTCTTTGAGTGACTCTCGGTCTATCAGGTTCATCAATATGTTCAAATCTAACAGCCTTGTCTCTAGTTTAAGATTCTCACTAACTGAGATTAAATAGGTAACGGTTACAATCAAGTCTTCTAGCACGTCAGATAGGATGCTAAATTTCTCTAGCGTGGTTATATCATTCTGTTGTTTAGCTAGATCCATCGACAAGTTAGAAATAGCATCTAGTGACCGGCTAATAATTTTAAGTTTTAATTCGTTAGCGTACAAGGTCTTGGCTTCCATTAGTAGTGAATTTGTCACTTCTCTAAGTTCCTGTACATCTCTGTCAACGGCAAGGCCAAAGAGGCCGTGGAGAATTTCTCCGCCTATATCAAAGAGGCCCCGACGGGTACGGCTTACAGAAGATGAGACATTTAACAATCGGTACCAGTGATTTACCAAGTCTAGGAAACTTCGCTGACATTAGCTAAGGTCAAGTACGAGAAACGGTTAAATACAGACACCAGATCGGTAACATCGAGTTGTGCTAAGAGTTCTCCTATAAGATGAATCCTAACTTAGCTAGCTCACCAGTTACAAAGCCTTTTTCGGCGTCGTCCAGTGCAGGGAACAGCCCTCTGGTATGACGCACCGTACTTTCCGTGAGTTCAAGAATCGACAACAAGTTATCGAGGAGGAAACGATGAGAGCTGAGTTCGATTAATAACATTAACACGATATCAAACAATTACCAAAAACATATAAGTTCACATTTGTAACTTTTTGGAACTATATATTATCTACTCGCAATTACTATATTAGAACGAGCGTAGTACCTATAATAAATCACGCAAAATTCGGCTCGCTAACGGAATCACAACGCTTGGCTAACAAACGTTCAGCACTACGTACCTTGAAGTTCGGGTTTTAAAAAAGAATTAAAATTTTTAAGCATTCCTCACTTTATAGTAGTCAGTGAACTTATGAGTAGAAGTGTGAATAAGCCCTGGAACTGGTAGACGTCTTAATTTCCCATTCTATTACGTCGTGCATGCTTGCAATATCCATTGCAGTGACCATTTCCGAAACTCATGCGAACGAGTGATCTCACGAGCACGTTAGTGGCAGTATTTTGCGATATTATTACAATTTTTCTATGCTGCTTTCATTATTATTACATGTAAATTGAAGTGATAAATCGCTAGAGTGATTAATCACACTTGATAACATGTAAGAAGAGGGATATTTGAATTCTAACTTTAAGAAAATGGCAGTACCTCCTCTCGTATGTGATGTATGTATATACCCTCGCTAGATTGGTGCGAGGTTCGTGCATACAGCAGTGTGTTATCTCTGATATACGATAAGCTGTACACGTGTAATATTCTTTCATTTTTATTATCAAAAGCAGTAATCATTTCCTAGAACGGCGTATTTCGGATGAATGTAATTCTCAATCTCCTTTTACCCGTCAGTAACCATTTGTTTTAATTGAATCAAACTGCAAGCGTCATTCAAAGTTGTACGCGCATGGAAGTACCTGACAATGCAAGGTTAAGTATGAGCAGATTTCTTTGCGACCTGAAGCGACATCATTTATGCTATCATACCATCAAACTAAAGCTCTGTACTGCTTATCTTACCTAAGATGGATGAAATTAATTGATAAGGCAGTAGCTTGTATGAATGGAATAGTCTATGTTATGTGAAGACTTAGACTCTTATGATACATATTCATTGTGAAACATATTTTCTTTTTCCGTATCGACTCGCCAACTTCGTGATTCTATAAGCTAAAATTTCAGGCAGCAAACCAAGGACCTGATAAGATAACGTCCAACTCGTTCTCATTGCGTGAGAGCATCGCAGTGCACTTCGCTGTTCGGGAGGCTTGCACGCGTTCTCTTGTGTTGTTCTTCAATATCGGAGTAATGTCGGCCGAATGTGTGAACTCAGCAGGTGAGTAGAATCATACAGAAAAGGCACTTGCATCATTAGTCTGCTCAGGTAGCTAGGTAACCCTGAATTTAAAAGCATAGAAAACGCTACGTTGATTTACCATATCTTCATCGAACGCTCCAAGAAAGTGGAAACGCAAAGAAATGATGAATTTATCTGTCGTTTTCAGTGGATATTCCGTGAATTTACTAAAAAAATTACGTTTTCTCTATTTTATATTCCAGACTCAGCAAAAATGCTGCTCCAGGCTTTGTTCACTTATTATGGCGAGTCGAAAGGAAAATGACTCGGGCGTCTGAATAATAATTTTGGGACCAAGCAATTTGTGGCCTTGCCATAAGAACTGACCGTGTATANAGGTCCAACTGGAATCTCTGGTCTACGAAGTTGAAAATTCGCTAAGTGGTGTCAAAGAACTGACGTCGGAGGAAATTTCAAAAATAAAAAATCAATGCGACGATATCCTAAAATGGATAGACGGCGATGAGGACGATGAGGACGATGAGGACGATGATGACGATGATGACTCAGCCTCTCTCCAAGATTTACACGGGAAGATTAAAAAACTAACGCATTTCAAGGAAACGATTGACCGTGTGAAGTCAATCACTAGAGCATATGAATCAGAATTTAAGACGCTTCAGCAAAAATTATTCAGTGAACCGAAGGAATGACGACAACAAGTGTAAATGCCTTTGCATTATGTATACCACTTCATTTGGGATTAAAAGGCTAGCAGCAATTGTCTTCCGCTGCATGTACTAAATTATTCTCTTAGTGAGTCACATAGACTATACTAGAAACATATGAGAACATTTCTATCAATTACAGGTTTCACATGAAACTATCATTTGGCCAAATAAACCTGGAAGTATCTTACGACGATATAACAAGGGATCTTCTGTGCGTGAAGGAACGAGACCAAGAAACCATTGACACGTCGGAACAACACGTGTACAGTGTACGGTTTCGAGACGACTAAACCTATAAAAATATAACTCAGTACTCACTCCAGTAAGTGACAGAGAGCTCATTTTCTCGTCGACGAAAACGTGAAGTCACGGACGGACAGACAGACAGATGGACGGACGGACATGGCGAGCACAATAGCGCCTTTTTTCCATAAATGAGAAAATGCGCTGAAAAGGCTGGCCGAGTAGCCGCTAACGCGCTTAGCTGGTGGATCTCGGCCCATAAGGCGAAACCTGCGACCACGATCAAATGTCCGTCATGGACGATGAGCTTTTGCAACTTCGAGCGAATACGTGCGGGGGTCGAGCCTCGTTAGGGGGAATATTAGAGAGGATAATTGCCGACTCTATAGCTGACGATTGCACTATTTTAGTCTTTTTAGCAATCAAGATAACGTGGTATCGAAGAGTTTTTTGTGTAGTACTATGGCTGCTATTTTGTTGTATAAAAATTGTCAGATGAGAACATTGTTAATTTCTATTCGACCTAGATAGGTTGCCTAAATTACCGCATTCGAGTAATTTCCTCACCTCCGTGATTGCGATATGTTCATAAACATTTCCTTGTGTTAGCCATTTCCTTGTTTAACCAGGTAGCAACTCACGCCCTTGGCGACGTCGAATAGCGAACCTATATTCCTCTGTCTTGAACCAGGAACTTCAGTCTTGGGCCGAGAAGGGTCGTGTATACGTCTATTCCTCCTGTCCATGTCAAAAGGATGGTAAAGTCAACTAAAGTTTGAGTTCAAAGTGATTTCAGCTGTCGTCTGCACAGGCAAGCTTATGAATTTGGAGCATCGCTTCGAAGTTGTTGAATGCAAGCGAAGAGGAATTTTAACAGGAATGGCGATACAAGAATTGAATGTGAGAACTAATTAGGCATCGAAAGAATACTAGCCCACTAATTTGCGAAACGCAGAAGCCATTTGCTCATCAGGAGTGCTACCTAGCTCATGAACACCCAAACTCCAGCATCAGTTCTCATACATATTTCCATCCAGTAATTTTTTTTCCTAAAGCCACATTTATGTTCCGTAATTTCTTTTTTTAGGTTTATATATTAGATCTGCAAACAATGTTACTTCAACTTTTTGAAAAAAACTATTGAGTAGCATATTATACTTGTACTGTTATTTACTACGCTGTGCTATTTTTTCAATTTCCATTTTATGACATGAGTTAGCATTAGCAAGCATGTTAAAAATTTATAATGAATTACGTATATTCGAGAATATTAGAATTAAAATTATTCGATAAATGCTGTGAAAATGATCACTCTTTGCTAACAAGGGTTTATACAGAATTGATTTCACTTGCGATATGTTCTGGGCGAGCTTGAGGTGGTCGATCTTGAATTATTTTGACATGAGGTACCCCAAGGCACCTAGATGTCCCCATTGCCTGGCGATGAATGAAATTCTAAGAATAAATGTTTCTTAGAAATTATTTGGATGCGTTTTCACTAGTTCCATCTGGGTAACGAGACACTGACAGATTTCCTCAATACACAACATTCTAAATTATAGGCCACGTAATACCGCCTTCATCTCGTGTAGATAGGCTTACGTGTGTAGCCTAGAGATTTCATGTCAATTTGAGCTCTGCCCGCGGACCGGGCAAAAGCTGTAAACCAAAATGACATGAAATTCATAGGAAAGTGCGCAATTTGTTGTCTTGATTGTGCAGTTGTGTCGCCCAAATGAAGTTATTCACATGAACCCTTACACTGAGAATCGTAATTTCTTCCGAATTCTGCAAGTTTCGGGTAGTGTGCGATGATTTGAAGTGAATTTGTGAGGTGGAGCTGTAATATTAGATTAAATGTAATGAAATCTATTTATTGAATCTATATTAATTAATGAGGATTTGTTAGCGGATAGTGATTTTGTTTTGTTCTTCCGTGCAAGTCACGTCGCGATTTAACAGTGCTATGAGTATCCTTGGCATGCCGGACCTAGCAGTTCCAAGCAAGCTGATTATGATAAGTTAGAAGTTAATTTTCTGAGTATAAGATATTTTTTCCATTTAGGTATCACTTGTTACTGATAATTTGATTGTAGCTATTTATTATTCTCGGTTTTTATTATTCTATTTGGAACTATTTCTTGTCTGAGTTGCGTCAGACTAATTGAACATGAACTGCGTTGTTGCTTGTGATTAAAATGTTCAAAACTGCATTTGTTTTATTCCTAAACTAGGATAACAATTGTAACTTAATTTTGCATTATGCGATGATGCGTCTAATCTAAATAAGGCCGATCGCCAATCTATAGTCAATTTACCCATATTTATTCCTTTCTCCCGGAACATATGTCAAGCAGCCTCATGTACCTTTCACGTTTCTACCATTGTGAAGAGAACAGTTACCGGCAATTGCAGTGCCAAATTTTTCCCCAGGGATTATCATTTTCGTGCATCTTACGACTGCAGGCATTGCTGTATAAAAACTTGTTGTTAACGTCTGAAAACCATGACAGGTCTGAACGCAAGTGAGTAAACGTTTCAACAAAATGTCTGGTGATGCGGAAGTGCATCGCGCTATTATTGTGTATATGATGACAGGTGAATTAGTTGTTATCTAAGAAAATGTGGCGGTACAACAATATTGCTAATCCATCTGGGCGAAAAGACAGTGAATGAGAAAGAATCAAGGTCAGAATTCATTTTTTTCATCCCTGACGATGAAACTCCACGATTAATATTTTATAACCTATTCGGTTTGTTTAGTTTCCCGGAAAATGATAGAGAGAGAAATATCGGTTGCAATTAGAAGCAATTGATCTGGTGATATCAGTTCCAAGTGCCCTTTTCTAAGTTCGTATGCATTCTCTTCACTACCTTGAGGTTTCTCGATTCCGCTTGGCTTCCCAACTCGCCCAAAACCAAGTGCGACCAAATTCTTACCAAGTATCGCAAAATTGGTGCCAAACTTTTTATAATTATACTTTAAGCACGTTTTGCTCTAATGGATTTTTGAGACTTACGAAAGCTTAAATTTCATGGAGAGACCAACTTAGGGAAAAAATTTAAACTTTGAACTATTCACACAGTCCATCAATCGGTCGCATGAAATATTATTTCAGATAAACTCACAGAATATGCGATAGCGATTAACAAGTTCAATTTACATGCAATAATAATGGAAGCAGCATGGAAAAATTGATATAGTATCGCAAAATACTGCCACTAACGTGCTCGTGAGATCACTCGTTCGCATGAGTTTCGGAAGTGGTCACTGCAATGGATATTGTAAGCTAACACGTTACATTACATTACATGACATCATAGAATGGGATCTTATTACGTCTACCAGTTCCAGGCTTATTCACACTTCTACTCATAAGTTCACTGACTACTATTGTGAGGAATGCTAAAAAATTATACATTCTTTATTAAAACCCGAAATTAATGCCGTTGTTAGATTATTAAATTCTTATCATGAATGTAATAAACATTCCACGTCAGGTTTTATTAGGAAGATTATGAATAAGATCATATATTGTTTCAATGTAGTGCTGTGCGATCGTTTCTTAGCCAGGCGTTGTAATTCCGTTAGCGAGCCGAATTTGGTGTGATTTATTATACTACACGCGTTCTAATATAGTAATTGCGAGTGATAATATAGTTCCAAAAAGTGACAAATGTGAACTTATATTTTTTTTATAATTGTTTGATTTTGTGTTGATGTTATTACTTTCATTGATGGCTGATTTTAATTGAATTCACTACGTGAAATATTGAATATTGAATTCACACGTGAAATCCAACACCCAATTTAAATTCAAACCTTGTGAAATTTATCAGTGGTCGTTGTCAAAAAGATGGGGCAAACGAAGGCTAAAATAATTATATTATATATACATAGACGCGGTCTTATTTTTATACTTCAAATAAGCATAGAAGTTAATATAAAATTAATAACCTTGCTTAGGACAACATCATTCGACCGTAGCGCGCGAGGAAATAAGAGAAAAAAATCATCTCTCCACACTGAAGTAATGGAATAACAATAATAAATAGACATTTTGATAAGCGTAAGGTGACAAATTGATTGTAATTCCCGATAAAATTTCCGTAACTAAAAAATTCTGCATGAAGTATCTATAAGCAGCACGAAGCGGCGTATGACAATAGAGGTGTAAACAAATTTCCAATAAACACTTCAATATTCGAATATAAATTTAAGCGTGTCAGTGAGCAGGGAAATTCTTAGGTTAAGCTCGATGCTTTTATTGCTCTGCTATCTTATGCAATCTTTGAACGTGTAAGGCACGTGCAGTGAAGATGGACAACTAAGAGGTTCCTCGTGCGCGTTTATTGATACCATCTTCTGCGGTCTTTAACAGGTCCTGGTTAAAGGATAGTGACCCAAAGTTAAATCACAATATTCTGAGCAGCTAAGGATGGAATACTACAGTGAAAAAGCGTCATGGAAGAAGCCAATCGTTAGTAGATTTGGTTTGCACGATACTTGAAGATGGGCTGTGATGGGATCTTTTATATCATTGCAGCTATGGGTAATAATGTATAGAATAGATTAATTGGTGTAGTTCGGCAGAAGCTTTTTTTATGCAAGTTTGATTGAAGACCAGAGCATGTTATTTATTAATAATCTTCTCGTTCGTTTTTTCAATGAGTCGAACCAAATGTCTTGCTGACGCCTGGAGAACAAAAAGCAGGTTTCCAAATGACATTTTAATAGATTGCGACGTTTCGAAAATATAATTTTCATTATCAAGCAGGTGAAGGTTTTTCAACACTTGAAATTGAACTTTGGAAATGACAGAATTACAAATCAATGGTATGGTGGATACAACTAAAAATATAAACTTAAAATTTCTCTGAAATCTTGTTTGTTTTTTCAACGAGTCGAACAAAATTTCTTGCGAGCTATCCAAGAAATGGAGGTCTACACTGAACAGAGGTCTATAAGTGCAGTAGCTGCACTTATAGACCTCCGGGACCCCTGGTGCTTTGCAAGGAGACTAGATGTGGCGAGACTAGGTGTGGCGTTCCCCGGGGCCTGGCCACGAACTCCGTCCACTGCATGTGGACTCTCCCATTGGTCCTGCAAGACTTAACTTTCACTTTTTCTATGTAGCTAAAGGACAACCACGCGACTGCAGAGTCCCAGGTTCTCATAAACAGCTTCAATGAATGTATCGATGAGGAGATTAAAGAAATGAATATCAAAATTGGTTCTTTCTCCTATGGCGATAAGGTATGAAGATGATGAGTTGTACATGCTATAGTGATAAGGTGAACAATTTGGGATGATAAGCATGTGCCCTCAGTAAAGCATTAAAGCTTCTTAGTTTTACATATTATTTAAAGGCGGGCTCGGAAATCATGAATTTAATGATCGAACTTTGAATAGGTACACGAACGGCTGTTTACACCCTAAAAAATGATGAATAGTTTTTTTAGTTGGTCACGGTATTGATTTTTGCAACTATTCGGCAGGCTGATAAGCTCTCCAGCCTTGGTGTTTACCCTCTACCTATGACAACGTCTTCACCTTTTCTACAACCATCTTTACCTCTTGCTTGTTGAAAGCCTTGCAAGATGGAAGACCGAGTTGATGTTGCCTGTGCTCCAAGATTCCTATCTTTCACCGCCGCTGGGGCTGAAAATTTAGTGCAGACATTATTTTCCTTCAAAAGAACACAACAGAATAACAGTAACAACGAATTTTAAACAATAGCAAAAAAAAGGAACTTAAAGGCACAAAATACGAATTATAATAGAGCTACGTATAAATTTGATATTTTTAGTCTCTCTCACTTTGTTGTAAATATAGTCTCATGTAGTATCTTTTCACTTTGTGGTAAGCTAATTTTATTCACATCGTCCCGACTTCCTCATCACTTCCTCTGTCACCATTCGAGGAAACTCTTTTATTTCACTGGGCTTAGGTGCTCTAAGATCCGCATGTTTGTGGAAAGAACTTAATAATATCCTGATTGCATGATAACTGCATGATACATGTCACTTTCAAGGTGTGTTTCTGCGAAGTGGACATCAAGATTCAGAAGTTAATTACATATTAGAGCATAAGATCCAGAAGGCATTTATTGACTTGAAGCCGAATGTGGGGTTCTAGTCTCCGGCGTGGACACAATAGCCGAGCAGCCTACATGCAATTGAGGTATTTTTCATCAAATTACGTATAAAAATCTATAAAATACGGATTCTATTCAAAGAGTACAGAGTGCCAATAATTTTCAAAAGAATCTGTAACTTTCATTGCAGCAATCAATGCAGCACGGCTGCCGATTGACCATTCAAAGAACAACAAAGAATGCATGAGCACTGCAATTTAACCGGCAGTGCCGGATCGAGCTTCTACCAGCTCGGAGAGTATCCTTGTGACCGTTGGCGAATTAAGACGTGCTCAGATTTCTCTGTATTAAGTGCGTGTTTCGTGGCTGCTCTAGTCCTCTGTGCAGAATAGGCAGTTCTTATCGATCCAAGCGCCCGAAAAACACTTCTCAAAGTCATGGGTTAACTATCCCTCAACTTGGCAATTCTGTGGAAGCGATTTCACAATTCTTGAGAAGAATGCTGTCCATTCATTGTCCGAGGTTGATGGCTTGCATGGATACATCAACACTGATCCGAAGAGGAAATGATCTAGTGATGGCAGCTCTTCATAGAAAGCGGATATGGAGAAACGCCCAAATGCAGAGTCTACATTAACAAATCTGAGCCAGAACCAGCTCTCTAAGTCGTCATTGACTAGTGAGAGACAGGATTTGCCCCCTATTGACGTGCAAACCAATGGCAATACACAAGTAATACTTGTCCAAACTGCTTATGAAGCCTCAAAGAAAATGCTAACATCACCAGAACTGCTCTGCTCAGCACACGAGTAGTAATCACGTGGTCACACGTGGACATCATCTGTAAATAGATGATGTCCACGTGCATCAGCGGAAAGGTTTGGCAGCTATTCAATTAGCCCAATGTAACGGAGAGACTATAGATAGCCTACTATAGCCTTATACTGACGCAGCTAGGTCATTGGAAAGTTTCCTGCGCAGAATCCAACCATGCAATATTTTCCTTTGGGGTGATCCCGTTCAGAGCGGTTTACTTCCCCTTGGTAGGATGAAGCCTGTGGAGAGGTAATAATAAATGGGCGACGTGCGCGTGCCAATTGAGCTTTGGAAAAACACCAAACACAGGCAAACCTTATTGAGGGTAAACGCTGCCAAGCAGTGGCCTGTAATTGCATTGTGAAACTTAAACTTTCCTTCAACAGGAATTCCTATCTAAAACTACATATAACACCCCATTGGGCTCTGAGGTGGCATGGAGAAAGGTACGATTACTGCGCTTCCGTTGTAGCGTGCCTGCCTGTCCTATGGCAGGCCACTCACACCACTCTTGCCAAAGCCAACTTGTTTTGTCGAACATTCCAGGATTGTGGTCAGAGTGGCCAGATTCGAGCTCCAGCAAGCTTGCACAATCTGATCTGTAGTAGCTGGGGTGAGTGTGGGGAGTATGACTCTCTTCACAAGGGATGAGCTGATGAAAGCGGTGAGATACACGAGGACGACCTCGCCGGGTAGAGATAGTATCCCCAATGGCTTCCTGATGTCAGACCAGACTCATAATCGATAGAGCAAAGTTTAATGATTATGTTAATATTTCACAACTGAATAAGTTCTTAATTGCAGAGCTGGGCAGCGCTACTTTGAATGTAGCGGCCGCTACCGCTACATGCTCTAAATGTAGCGGACGCTACCGCTACCGCTACATTGCTTTAAATGTAGCGCCGCTACCGCTACTGAAAATGTAGCGGCCGCTAGTAGCGGCCGCTACATGTAGCGCGCTACTGCCCACCTCTGGTAACAACTAACATATTGACACTTAGTAACAGACTGAGGTTGACAACATTACACCGAAATCTTTCGTACAGTTTTATTCTGTAACTTATACTATGTATGTATCATACTGGTTTTTAAATAATATTTAATACTATTAGGTAAAATCTAAAGGCTTTATCTATAAATGTAGCGGTAGTGCTGTAGCGGCAATACCTCGTATCGCTACTCAAATATGTCGCGGGCGCTACCGCTACCGCTACATTGCTTTAAATGTAGCGCCGCTACCGCTACTTGTAGCGCGCTACTGCCCACCTCTGCTTAATTGTCAGTTAATACGATTGAAGGATAAATGATTAGAGTTTTAATTGTCCTTAATACTTATTTAGGGTTAGACATGGTAAGGTTAATACAGATATGACAGAGTAAATACAGGTAGTGGTAACGACACGATTGCGTTGAGACACAATCTTAACGCAATCGTGTCGGACGGAGAGCCGTATTGCCGGAGCCGTCTTAAATAGATGCGAAATAGAAGCAAGTAGTCAAGTACATCGCGGGTTGGTTGGTTACTTTCTGGTCTGCGACTGAGGCAGGGAATGCTTGAAGAGCTTAAATAGACGTACAACAATGACGTCACAGAAGGTAATGCAGTAACCGCTAAAGCAGGTATGGGGGGACTGTAGACAACCTGACCGTGAGCACCTTGAATCTCATTTGACTCGGTGCAATCAAGGCTTTCAACTTGGTATGCTACCTCCATCCTGAAAAGAAGGAATTTTTCTCCATATTTTGAAGCCCGGCTAAGATCCCTGCCTTCCTTCATCCTTCCGAACATTCCAATAACCCTACTCTCATGCCGCGGAAAACTGCTAAAACGATTTTTTGCCGCTCGTTTTGAGTATAAGGTGCATTGTAAAAAACTACGGTCATCAAGTCAATGTGTATTTCGTCGACAGCAGAGTACTGTGGACGTTCTCATTAGACTGGAGATTTACACGCGTACTTATCAAGCAGTATCCGAAGTGTATTTGGTTGTTTACTCTATGTATACTCTAACAGGGGTCCTTTGATAAAGTAAAGATGGGTGGATTCTCTACAAGCTGGCACGCGCTGGAATAAGTGAAGCTATGTCACGGTGGTCATGCTTACCTTCTTCCCGTTAGAGTGAATGGAGCACTGTCAGAGCCTCTTCCCATGCTGGCGGGGGTTCCTCATACACAAGGTGCTGTACTGAGTCCTATTCTCGCCAATCTTATGTTAATGGATAACCCACAGCTTGCCGACATAGAGGTGTCGCTTTATGCTGATGATATCATCATTCATCATTGGTTGCCATGGTCCAAACATGGAAGATGCCATATCTCTCGCGTATAGATTCTTGAATGAGATTCAGTCATGCTGTAAAACATGGGGCTTTGTAGTGTATATCCAGAGCTGGGCAGCGCTACTTTGAAATGTATCGCCGCTACCGCTACCGCTACATGTTCTAAATGTAGTGGGCGTTACCGCTACCGCTACATCCACTAGATTGTAACTGGCGCTACCGCTACCGCTACAGTAAAATGTAGCGCGCTACATTAGCCGCTACAATGGCCAAAATTTTTAGAAATCTCTTAATATTTATTGTTCTGCTATTGGGATTTACTCATAAACATTAAATGAGAATAAAACATTTTCAAAACATATCAATTCAACTTTATTGCAATTAACCTAACCAAACTAGTACCTACTGGCTACTGTGGTTAGACACAGTAAATAGAAGTTAGTTATTTACTTATTTTTATGTTTTACCTTCCCTACATGGATGTCTACTTTAATCTACCAATCTCAAAAAGTATCCACATATATGTATGTACAAATAAAAGACTGATTTTTTATATATAGATTCAAGTAGACATCCATGTAGGGAAGGTGAAACATAAAAATAACTGTAAAAATAACTGTAAGCAAACTGAAACATGAAAAAATACCTGTAAGTGGTAACTGGTAACAACTTAAGGAGGGCGTCTACCCTAAAGTTTTCGAATTTGGCTTTTCCGGTTTTTAGTCTCATCTTAAAGCTGACATTCTGCCCTATCCAATGGTACCATTACCATCTCTGTACGTTGATTTATGCGTTCACGACAGATCATGAAAGGGAGGGTGGTGGGGGAGTTCTTTAACAAATAGAATAGGAGGAAATTCGCTGCGAGCACTTTAAATAGAGTGTCGGCTTGAGGTGCACCTAAGTTACCCGCCTGGCGTCGTATGAGGAGGTGTGCATGCAGTCGCTCCCACCATCCTTGACTGGAATCAATCTCCTATAAAGTTTAGTTTTGTATCCTTGCTACATTGAGTGCCTATTGCGATGCGCTCTGGGCTTTGTCGCGCTCTCCTGAACATTCACACTTATTGCCACGGCAAACCTATCTCCTCCTAGAGTTTTGAAGCTACAGCGATGAGACATATACCATTTGATTCGTAAAGACCATACCTATCGAGTTATCGAGCCTTTTTTTTAGATTTGTGCATAGTTTGGATTCAAAATGAGGGGGAGGGGGAAAATTTAAAGAAAATGAGAAAAAATGAGAAGAAAACGGAAAAATGCGTGTAAAAATTTAAGGCAAAAATCAAAAAAAGGCTCGATAGCTCGTTAGGTATGGTCTTTACGCATCGAACGGTATGCGTCTCAATGTTGTAGCTTGAAAACCCTAGAAGGAGATAGATTTCTGCAGTAACCCTTTCTGTCCGTTTTCTATAAATTTCACGTTTTCTATTATTTATTCCGAAAAAATCATACGAACAAAATGTTCTTGTATTTTGGTTTTACATATATGTGTGAAATTTCAGAAAGAACCGTTGATAAATGTGGAAGTTTTTCTGGAGGGTATACCCCCCCTTAAGTAAAATCTAAAGGCTTTATCTATAAATGTAGCGGTAGCGCTGTAGCGGCAAAACCTCGTATCGCTACTTAAATATGTAGCGGGCGCTACCGCTACCACTACATTGCCATAAATGTAGTGCCGCTACCGCTACTGAAAATGTAGCGGCCGCTAGTAGCGGCCGCTACATGTAGCGCGCTACTGCCCAGCTCTGTGTATATCTAAAGAACAGTTTTCCAGTATTTCACTACTAAACGGGTGAATGTACCAATACTGCGGGTTCGTCGTCATCAAGCTATCACATACCGACGCCCGCACAAATTAAGCTGCTTGGAATGTTGCTCGATGCCCCGAGCCTCAAGTGGGTCCCTCACCTTATACTTGTCTTAGTGTTGCTGCGATGAGACATGGATTTGCTTAAGCAGATGGCCTCTCCAAACTGGGGTGCATGTTCCCGTTTCATGCGCCTGTTTTACTGTGCCTACATAAGCCTGCCCTAACAGGCAATCCTCGTAATTAAAAAAAAATTGTAGTAAAGGCACAGAACTAGTTATCGTTCAGCGTGAAGAACGGAAATAAAATAAAAACAGTCCGAGCATGTCAACAAACAATAGCCGTCACGAGGAAACCCATTTATGGTTACCCTTTTCAAGCAGCGAGCTAGAGATCAAAGCCAAACTTGTTTATTATACCTGACGGAAAGAAAGTCTCAATAGGCCCAACAATTTTTATAGTCAGAAAATAATAAACTTTGCTGAACGAATGACTGTTGAAAATAACTGGGATGTTTTTAAAAATTTGCGAGGCCGTCTGGGAATCAGGAAAAAGTCACCCGTAGATCGATGAGCCAAAACCACCCGTGCCCCTGAACCCGTAGCCTCCATAGAGAATTTCCCCCGCGCTGCATGGCCGTGGTCGCAGCGCTAGGAAGATTTCACCTGTATATATTTTATTTATATTTAATATTATATATTTCACCTGTACCTATCAAAAGAAACGTGAGTGTGCGGCAATAATTCAGACATGCATGCCAATCATCAAATGAAATTCAGGGTTCCAACAGCGTTGGAACACATTCATGCGACAACATTTCTTCTCGCTTCGAGTCACCGACATGTGGAACAGCCTCCCTGATAGCATCGTTGACGCTCCGAGTATGAACGTCTTCAAAAACAGACTAGACGAAGCTATGCAGGAGCATATGTTCAGTCTTAAAATGCCTAGCAAATTACGGACCAGGCAATAAGTCCAGCAGCTATCTCAATCAATCGTCAGCTATGGAAAGATCAGGTTCCAAAGGCCGGATCCCTTGTGAATCAAGTCACGAAAAGTTCAAGAATCGGCAACAGGCCATGGGCCTATTTCTTCAATGCCGACATTTCTATTCTATTCTATGAGGACGGAGGACATTTTGTACATGATTCAGAGACAAATGTGATAATGATATAGGCCCTAAGTTTTTAGTTATTCTAACCATGTCGACATTAACTTAGCAGTTTTCCGTTTTGTATCATAATGGAAAATAAAGGAAATGTGCTTTTACTTATTGTTGGATCAATCAATCAAGGTTAAATTTTGATTCATTCACCTAAAAAAACTGCAGAAAAATATATCAATAAGAAATAATTTTTTTAGATAATTTCCTACTTACTTTAATTTTATAACATGAGGATAGAAATATTTCATCATAATTTGTAGAGTATTTCCATCAAACTTCACAAAAAGTATGTTCATGCATATATATCTTTCTATTTGTGTCTTTGTCTTCGAAATTGTTATATCAATGGCATTGCTCCATTCCGAAGTTATTGATAAATCAACAATTGTGGCAAGAAAAAACATTTTGGAAGTTGTAAAACTTCATATCCGAAATGAACTTTTGTGAGTTGAAAGATGACGGGGCTCCTTTCATCCGCCTAGAGAGTATCTTAGATACCAGCGCGCAGGTGCCGTGCCGTCAAGTTCATGCGCCTAGAGAGTATCTTAGATACCAGCGCGCAGGTGCCGTGCCGTCAAGTTCATGCGCCGAGACAGTATCTTAGATACCAGCGCACAGGTGCCGTGCCGTCAAGTTCATGCGCCTAGAAAGGCTGTTCTCTGCATGCAAATATCATCAGCTGTTGCTGTGATCATCGGCAATATGGATCTTTTTACTAAATACTTTGTATAAAATAGACAATGTGTTCATCTCTGCCTTGAGACATTTGTAACTCCATTATTTTTCGACGGGTTCGTATATCATTGTACACCTTCTTATCTTTCGATACCGAAATCTATTAATTTTATTCAAATATAACTGACGTTTTCTGCTTTCTCTTGCAGGGATCAGAGAATTGAGATTTTTTAATTTCGCTACAACCATTCTTCGTGTGAATTAATGAATTTATTTTAGCAATTGAATTTACTCCATAGAAAACATTGTTCATGTTCCCATGAGGCTCCAAATCGTATGATTAATTGCTCATCGGCTATTTATAATTGCGGGAAAATGTATAACGTAGACCCGACTTCAAATAGAAGTTCTCTAAATTTCAATAGTTATTTCACATCAATTTACTTGGACCAATCATACACTTGTAGCAATAACATCGGCGCAAAATTTCGAACTTTTTAAAGATAGATGTCGAAAAATAATAATCAAACTTCTGAATTGTATACATATTTGTGCGAATAATTAATTAAACAGATTATTTAATAAATTAAACAGATTAATTAAAACCTAATTGCCGTTATAATCCACCAGACGTTCGTACCCCAACATATTTTATAGTAGGATTTCATAGTCAGTGATACAGATGCAGAAATTCAAACTTATTTCAGTTACTCCTGTATATCATTTTCTACTGTGAAACTGTCATAAAAATTGTTTCAGTAGAGTAACTGTGATAAAAATGGAGCTATGGAGGGATGTAAATTTCTGCCACCTAAAAATAAAATATTTCCCTTTTAGCCACAAATAATTCAACTCTGTAATCTTGTAGTTCGCAAACATTTTGAGTATACGTTTTCATGAAATAATTCTTAATCAGATTGAATCGTCAATTAATGATCGGGCGTTCTGCCGGTCCGATTGTCCTATTAAAAAAAATGGCGAAAATAAATCATTGTACCCTTTCCATAAAAAATTTCGCTCCCTTACTATGCAAAGTATTCATTTCTTTGATATTGCACTTACAAGTGATGGATAGAATATATGTAATTATTGCAGAATTATGAGTTGTAAAAACCTACTCTCTCAGTCTCTCTGCTGATATAAAGAGGGTTAATGCGACTGGAAATTAAACCATATACCCATGGTTTTCCCCCTATTTTTCAAACCACATTTTATAAATACTACATCAGTTTTGAAAGTTTCGGGTTATACATTGATCTCAAATCAAAATACAACATAAAAGCTGACTTTCACAGGGTTTCCTGTATTATGCAAATTTAACAATAATTTGAATGGACATTATCATATTCTTGAGAAGTTTTTTTTTTATTCCCAGTCAACAACGGCGCAAGCCAACGGCATCGCTTTAAGCAAACAATTTGATATAATTTTTTTGGCCGTTGAGGCTAACGAAAACGACCAACCCACGTCGTCATTTCGACGTTGTGTGAGCAGCAATGCAGCCCCGTTACATAATAATTTGTAATATGTAAGAATTAAGTTCTTACGTCATATCAATGTGATAAAAAGTACCCATGAAGTTTTCAATTAACGCAACCTTGAGCAGGCCTGCTCACCGTGCAGGCATGGAATTTTTCATCTTCAGTTGTGACTAAAGCTTTCCCGGCAATCTCAACCGTTTTTGGAGGCAATTCCCGCTATTTCCGAGGTTTTGATTCCTGCTATGTGAATTATCTTCGGAATATTTATTACCAAGAGTGCACAATAAAGCTGCAAGATTCTAAATTTATTGAAAATATGCCACTTTGGAGTATCAAGACTGAAGTAATAATAAAAAATTTTTCAATTTTTCTACTAAGTGCCAATAAACTCTCATATTTAGAAGTGCTCCACTACGTTTGTTGGATCTCTGTTGGAATAATTGGCGCCTCTTCTCTTATTTGGAATGTCCGCCAGATCCAGCACATCTGTTGTCTGTCTTTCGCTACTATTTCCTCGATGTGATCACCAAATGTAGCGAAGTACTAATTAAGTCGCTTCTCCACATTTTCTGTGCCGTCCGCTGCCAAGTAGCAATGCAGCATGCCGACCGCTATACCAACTCTGTATCTTATTACACCAAGGAATTTAAAAGCAAAGAAAACGCCAAGAAAATTCACCATATCGATATTGAAAACGTAGTAGAAGTTACGCGACGTCATTCCAACGTACGTAGATGCACAGCGTAATGGAGCTGGACTCCGAAACGTTTTCAATATCGATATGGTGAATTTTCTTGGCGTTTTCTTTGCTTTTAAATTCCTTGTGAACTTGCGATATAAGCAGACTAATGATATAAGTACTTATTACACCAAACTTGGTGCCGTAGAATTGCATATTATTTGCTAAAGATTGCATAGTCATAGTCAAGCTTGACAGCTGTGACGTGATTGTTAATTTTTAGTAGCCGCCAGTTAAGCAGCTGATCCCAGTTAAGCTGCTGGTAAACAAACGGGGAAGCGTGTTTGGCGTTGCAAGTAAGCCCCGGTCATTGGTAGGCCTGGCGAAGAAACCATCTGAACTTTTGAGGTGACGCGACAGGTTATTTGTGGACCTTTATTCGTTTCATCACGTCATGTCACGCATATTTATTCATATTGCTATTAATTAATCAATTTACTGACCAAAATCAATTCAATTGCTGAACAAAAGCTTGGCAATTATTTGTCTTAGCTTCAAGATATCAATTCAGAGCGAGGTCTTTAGCATTGATTTGTTCAACTATAAAGCGGCGTTTAGTGGCCGCGGTAACCACATTCTCGATGGAGAACAAATGAATGGCGTGTTTATACAGGTCAAGGTTAATGCTTATTTGCAAGTAATTATACTGATCGTTGAGTGCACGTCACAAGCTGTCGAGTTTAAACTATCGGCTGAGGTTGCAGTCAGACGTGAGTTCATAAGTGAAAGTGTGCTGCCACTTCTAATGATGTAGATTGATCCGTAATAAAATTATTCGAGTCATTCAGCCGCCATATTTTATCGGTTGGTTAAGAAAAATATCGACTTCGCATTTTTTCGGAATTATATTACGTGCTCAGCGATCATCAATTTTTTAGCATAGTTACCGCTCAACATCGCTACCAATATTACCTCTCAATTATAATAGTTCGATTAACGATAAAAATATGTTTCGAATAAATTTCGTTATAATAAAAATCAATGTAGCGACTAATTCTAACATAAACATTCTCATATGATAAAATACATGATAAATCATTGTATATAAGTTCTTTGTCCAATATCATTTAGTATGAGAGAAACCACCTCGCAATGAACGATCGCTATTCATCCCGATTTACCCTACCCAAATTTTGAAGAAGCTCTGCTTCCAAACGAAAATGAGATGAAGAGAAGGCAGCTATGAGCAATAAGGCAAAGCGTCTGGCGGGCTAAGGAAATTATTCCTGGTCGACTTGGACATCTCTCCGGAAGCCAAGACCAGCAGCATTCCTGCTCGACACATACTTCGCAAATAATAAGTCTGATAATTATGGAATTGTCATGGTTATAAAGATTAAAAAATTACAGTCAAAAATACCATCAGAATGACAAGCGTTTACCGAACATGCATTTCTACTCACAAAACGCATATAAACTGATCATCATAAACGGCATTTCTATAAATTCTTTCTTTCACTTCGTGTGTATTGGACTTGCAAATTTAGAATTGATGTGAATTTGCTCATGAATGTATAGTAATAACCTGTTTCTTTAGATTGCCTATCTATGGGCACAATAATTTCACTCCATGCAAATCAGAAGTTTCTTCCCTGGATGATCGAGTGCCCTTTTTAGGGCATTCTCAGTGACACAAGAATATTCACGTCCCGTGTGGCTGAGAAGTTTTGCCAATTAATTCTCATAAAGGACATACGGTTATAAGTTGTCTCTGCCGGCTCCAGAATGCTCGCAAAGTAAGCAGCGAAAAGGTTATGCCGATTAATGCTTGCATGCACTTTCAAATCGCCCCTAGTAAAGTACGAATATTCACTCAACAAACAGCAAAATGGGTTCGACAATAAATGAACAGAAAATACCTGGTAGATATATTTTTTTGTAGTAGCAGTAGTCTCACTCTCTGATTAAGCATTAAAAAATAATAGCATGAAAATTTAAATAGTTTTTGGCATCCGCTTGCACGACCAAATCGCGTTCCGGAGCGAGGTCAAGTTTTTAGCGGGTTTGTTGATCGGTGGGCGTGGGACGTGTTCTGACTGCCGAAGAGGAAGGTGTCCTGTCCTGTCACTCCTGTGCTGAGGGTTAGTTAGTTAGTTAGTCATAATTATGTTCTTATATAGATGTTGGGTTTTATATATGACCAAAATTGTTTTTTTTTATACAGAGTAGCACTGTACACCATTCCGGGCATTCCTCCTGTTTATGACAACTACCGTAAAAGGGGGTATCTTTGACCACTTTTTTTTTCAAAATGATGCCAATTTTTTACTAGATAAGTTAAACTTAAATTGAAACATGCAAAATACAGGTCTATACTCTAGCTTCCCTCACCATAAATTGCTGGCTCCAGCCTCTCATAGTTTTGATGTAATTTAAAAAAAAAATTGATGGTCCTTTTTACCCCAGCTCTAGCCTCTAGGGTGTTTCTTTGAGTTTTGACTGGGTGGTAAAATCAATTTTATTTTTTGGTAAAATAACTCTAAATAACTCTAGGTTTTGTGCATTGTAGTTGAACTTTTCTAGTTACATATGCAAATGACAAATTTTTAGGGAAGTGTCATAGGTTGCAAATGGGGGGCACCGGCCCGGGCGGCCCGCACCGCCCCCAATCCCAAATGGCCAATTTAATGGGGAAACTTAGACCACCTAATGTTAAATGTCAGCCCTGACGGCTGATGGGGTAACATTGACCAATGACTGCCAACTGGCTTGGAAATTAAGGTTAAATTACCATATAAAAGACTCTGTAGAGTCTGAAACATAAAGAAAAACATTTAATATATGTATCAAACATGAAATATGTTATATAGGGTAAACGCGGTATATTCCGACATCGTGGATTTGTGGGTAATTCTGTCACCTCTTTAGTTTTTCCTTTATATTAAGCTTTGTTTTAGTTCCATGCGTTTGTTCATGGTTGAAATGGTGACGTCATACATTTGCGCGTCGAACTAATGCCAAAACACTAGGTCTTGGCCATCTAGTGGGAAAATATTGAGATCCAAAGAGAGACGATGCACGCTACCGGGCTACCCAGTGAGATCATTGAAAAATGTGTCAAATTTGACAGTTGACCTTGCTCTACCAAATACCGTAGTGAATAACTGTTTGTATACCATGGTCAGGAAGATGTGCCAGGTGCGCAGGAATTTATATTGTCATTTTAACAACCTGCGTGGTGCGCCATACTATGCCGGTAAAAAAAAATGTGCCGTGCGCCGTACTTTTAGAAAGCTAAAATAGTTTAAATATGGACTTGCGGCAATGCAAATTACGTAATCACACTGACCGTACACACAAACGTGTATCCGCACTGTGTTGTGGTTGGATACGAGTTAACTAGATTGCTACCGCGTCAACTCAGGACTCAGGTTCTAAGAGTCAGCACAGTAATGAATATTCATTCATAGATCACAATTCAATCAGACATGAATTACAGAACTAAAGAAGGCAACATGGCTTTTGCTGTGCCATCGGTGCTTTCTAATGAATGACTGGACTGGTTGCGGCAAGTAGGGTATGAACCTGTATGTCAACAGTACGACATTACCGACATCCTCCCGGCCGGCAAAATTGACACGATCAATACCTAATAACAATGCGCGTAAATGGACTATACAAATTAGGTCAATATGGCATAATTACAGAGCATAATTATGCTATGTGATACATAATATGAATATATATATTTGCAAGATAAGTCAAATGGGTGCGTTATGTTATGTCATGTGTACTTTGAATGTGCAAAAATTATAACTATCATATGAAAATTGTTACATAGGTTATCATAGCACAAATCACAATAGAGTATCAAGATTGCAGCTCTGCCACCAGCCTTCATTGAATTATCCCGCCTTTTTTCTAAAATTCAATAATCTCTCTTCCAGCAAAGTTTGCAAAATTCATTAGCTGCATAAAATACTCTCTGCTGTGGTGTTCGAGTTCCGGTTGACATGAAAACTTGCGGTAAACTTGCGGTTCCAAAAATGGCGGGATAGCTCTAATCGCGCCGCTCTGAAGGCAATTCATATAAATAATAATATAATCCACGCCTACACTAAAGGAAGTTCAAACTTCAGAGGTGGAACTAAATGCAGTAAATTTGTAGTAAGTCAGAAAATACCAGAAAAGTACCAGATTTAGGCATATATACCAGATCTAAAATATTCATACCAGACACCTTTTGAAAATACCAGATTTGTGAAATCTGGTATAGAAATATACCATCTGGCAATGCTGTTTCAGCGTTACTTGAAATCATCTACAGACGATGTTGCCATTCCATTCAGATGAAAACTGTGTCTAAATCAGAACTGTGTCGGACGGCTCTGCGGCCCGCGCCGAGTGCTGCGCAGTGCGGAATCGATGACCGTGATTTGCACGAACGCCTGCACGAAAAAATATAATTAGATTGATTTACGCGAGAAATTTCCCCGTTTATATACATCTTCCTGAGTGTGGTTTGTATAGGAAGAATATTATGGTTTGAGACTTTTAAATACGTCTGTGAATATATTAGGAATCCTTTAAGTATACTTGTATTCGCTGATTTCAAGTGGTAAATAAATTAATAGATGATTAAGTTGAGAAATTGATTTAGACACATGAAAACTAATTCCATCACAACTTGAATTGGACACACACAGATCATTCCAAGCTGTGTACAAAAATTAAAATTTGCTTAATTAAAAGCTTAATAGTTGTTAATTAAAAGCGTAATTAAGTAGTGTTCAATATTCATTTAGTGTTCTAATAATCTAATTCAAAGCTGTGTTGTATTCCAATACAGCTCACACAGCAAACGGAATTCGAACACGTGGATGACGGCATTACATATCAGTAGAATTTGAAGCGCGGACGGAATATGCCTCACCACGTGCTGAATATTGCCACACACAGTGACGTAATATAGGGATTTGGTAGGTTTCCATTCTAAAGGCTTTTAAATAAATATGGCAACATTTTGTGACGTTTCATTGTTGCTGACACGTAGTGCGGTGTTGTGAGAGTCACATAAAGCAAACAGAACTTGAGTAACGCATATGGTAATTTTTTTATAGTTTTTCATTTCTCAATGCGTCCCTAATGTGACGGAATATACCGCGTTTACCCTAGGTACCTATGGTAATTTTAACTTAGTTTCCAAGCCGGTCAATGTTACCCTGTCACAGCTGCCATTAGGTGGTCAAAGTTTCCCCATTGGGGGGCGGCGCCCCTCATTTGCAAACTATGACACTTTCCTAAAATTTGTCATTTGCATATGTAACTAGAAGAGTTCTACTACAAAAACAATGCATCAAAACCTGGAGTTATTTTACCAAAAAATAAAAAAATTAAAGGGGGTACTCCAACAGGCTTTAAATAATAGCTCTTTTTCATAGGTCACACCATCACATTTTCAATTTTTTAACCTATTAGATATGCAAACTTTTTAAATCTTTCTATTGTGTTACATAGCCTCAGTATTAGGCCTTTAGTGGCCATTGACTAAATTTTTCTATGTCAAATAGTCAGGAATTTAAAAGCAAAAACAATACCACAAAAATTCACCATATCTTTATAAGAGAAAATGTTTTGGGAGTCCAGCTCCATTGTCAGTTCACAAAATTCAGTTCAGAAGAAGTTCAGATCTAGAAACACAAATACAATCAATTAGTAGAGTAAAAGGCACTGTTAGGTTTTAAAACGGAGAATAAATAAATAAGACATGAAATTAACGCTAGTAAACAGCCTACGGTATCTATTTACTATTTCAAGGGGAACGGAGCTAAAAGCGGCATTTAGACTAGGCTTCTGCTTGAATATAAATAGAGATGCTAAAATGCGTAGATCAGTAACACCGGATGCGGAAGCTAGAATTTCAAAATCATTATTGGATACAAATTTTTTAAATTCTAGCTTCCGCATCCGGTGTTACTGATCTACGCATTTTAGAATCTCTATACCTATATATTCAAGCAGCAGCCTAGTCTAAATGCCGCTTTTAGCTCCGTTCCTCTTGAAATAGTAAATAGATAGGCCGTTTACTAGCATTAATTTCATGTCTTATTTATTTATTCTCCGTTTTAAAACCAAACAGTGCCTTTTACTCTACTACTTGATTGTATTTGTGTTTCTAGATCTGAACTTCTTCTGAACTGAATTTTGTGAACTGATGATGGAGCTGGACTCCAAAACGTTTTCTCATATAAAGATATGGTGAATTTTTGTGGTATTGTTTTTGCTTTTAAATTCCTGGTTAACTTGAGATTCAAGCAAACAAGTGATTTTAATACTTATGTCAAATAGTTTTTGAGTTTTGGCGGTTTTTGTTGAAAATAAGTGGTCAAAGTTACCCCGGGAGTCAAAGTAACCCCATTTTACGGTAGGTAGTAATTTTTCCCATGTTTGGGGACTGCTTATAAATTATTTCTAGTTTGGAAACCTTGCATAATTTATCTCTGTTTTATCTCTAGTTAGATGCATTACTATATAATTCATTCTGCAATCAAGAGGCAACTGCTCTGAAATTATCACATACAAATTATCAGAATCAATTACATAGGCTACTCTTGAGCACAGCATTATAGGAAGATGAGCAAAGAGGATTTGTACTCATGGCAAGGTTTGAAGCAAGTGGCTGCTGTTGGAACATTGGTGGAAACATTGGTGTTGTTTTAACAAATTCAAGTTCTATGTTATTGTTTCAGTATTTTTCTCTACCATCAATGACCTGAGCGTCACCAATCTGCTAATATATACATATATTACTGCACTCAACTTGCTGTGCATAAACAAAGAAAAACATATACTAGTATTATACTGGTCAGAACTATAATTTGTATGTTATGGTTTCCATATAACTGCAAAGCTGTTTTATCTTTACTGAAAGTTTTGCTTATAAATATTGTTCCTATTGAAGACTGGCTGCACAAGTGTTGTGGCAAGTCTTCAACTAAGTGATAATAACATTAGCGATCAACTGTGATCATTTAATATACTTTTCATCGTTTGATTCAAGCACATAAGTGTGTGGAAAATTTGTTTTCAGCATAAATATATATAGCTTTATATGGTTATTGTTAATTTATGAATTATTAAAAAACAACCGTGATGTGTCCATGAATACACTGTATGTGTAATAAATTTTTCCCTTATTTTGTTGCCTATAATGGTTCACCTATCTACTGATTATAATTATACCCTGCTATTTGTTGCCTTGCCTATACCGGTTCACTCAATTTCAACCTTCTTCTAGTTGCCTTTACTGGTTTACTTTTCAACTCATTAAAATATTATTCTATGCCTGTGCAGCAAGATGACATCTTAACAAGCCACATCAAGGAGCTGAGGAGGCAAGCAACTCAGTGGTGGAGGCCATGGCTTTACTCCAAGAAAAATTTTCTGGCCATCAAAAACATCAGCCACAAAATAATGACTGGAACTGCCAAGTTTGTATTAATGGGCTTCTCCAAGTTAATGGGCTTCTCTCCAGAAATGATTTGAGATCATCCAGGTGAAAAAAATTGCAAATTCTGGTGATGCTCTGTCAGGGTTGGCAATGATTAAATCAAAATGATTAAATCATGTGATTAAATCACTTGATTTTTTTATAAAAAAATCATGATTTATTTGATTTTTTCGATTTTTTTGATTTTTTTGATTTTTTCATATATTTAAATATATTGAGTGGTAGTCTTTAATTTATATTGAGGTATTGTTATTCATGGTTTAGTATAAATATAATAAGGATGACAAATTGGTATATTAACTTGTTGCCTTTAGTGTGTATTAGGTTCCAATAAATTGAATGTTTTTGGTACAGAGGCATCAAGAGTGCAATACATTGTACGTAGCTAGCAGCTTAGCTAATTCTTATAAGGCTATAAGTAGTCTTCAACTATTTGACTATTTGTTGTATATTGATTACAATATACAATTTAAATGTGTTAGTTAGCTTATACAGGGTGGGGCAGAACTGATTGAACAGTTTCGAGGCAAAATAAAAGAATAATGGAGGTACATAAAGAAGAAAGTTTATTTTCCTCAAGATTAGCATAACATACCATTTAAAGTACTTATGTTTTGAAAACAATACCAGGGAGATTGGGTTTGTTAGCTGCATCACACTGTTGGAGTCGTTCTCAGAAGTTTTCTACAGCACGTTCACACATATCGCAAGGTATGGCCTTAACCTCTGCTGCAATAATCCATTCCCTTAGCTGTGGTAGGGTGTGAGGGCGACAACTGAACCCCTTTCTTTTAGATGTCCCCAAAGAAAGAAATCGCAAATGCTCAAATCAGGTGACCCTGCAGGCCACTGTAAATCACCCCTCAGACACCAGACCTCCGGGAACATGCGTTTCAAAACATTGAGTGACATTCTGGCTGTGTGAGCTGTAGCCCCATCCTGCTGGAACCACATCATACATGTCTCCCAATGCTTCATTTTCAACAATGTTTTCCATCATGGGCTGCAAGAAATTTTGCAACATTGCAGCATAGCAATGTTACGGTTACTCCCTCCTCTGAGAACGACTCCAACAGTTTGTTGCAGCTAAGGGCCCCCATCTTCCAGATATTGTTTTCAAATCATAAGTATTCTAAATGGTATGTTATGCTAACCTCTAGGAAAATAAACTTTCTTCTTTATGTACCTCCATTACTCTTTTATTTTACCTCAAAACTGCTCAATTTGTTCCGCCCCACCCTGTATATTGAGAGGTTGAGATTGTATTGACCTTTTAGGCAATTAAAATGATTTTCCACCCTAATACGGGTATTCTAATTAAAATATTTCATTTCAATCTTTAAATATGTGAATTTGAAACTAGAAATGAAACAATTACAATTATAAGACTATATATAAAATAATTAAATGCAGTGAATGGATATAAAATATTTTAATTGTACACGTGTTTATTTCAAACAGTGTTAGATTTTCTCATAACTTATGTATGGTTTCAAGTCGTATGAGGTTTGTTTGGTTATCGTTCAGTTTATGTTTAGTATTGGTTTATTGGTCTGAATTAAATGGGAACAGTGCAGTCAGTCACTCAGTCACTACTAGTCGGTGTGTATAGAGGGTAGAGTCTGGTAGATTTATAGGACATAAAACTAGTAGATCTATTGATATTGCTGTGCACTGTGCTATCAGCTACCTATCTGTTATGTGACTCTTCAATGTTTAGAAGATCTGCATTCCTGAAGTATTTTTGTATATAGAAGCCAGTTAAATGGTCAATATTTAGCACATTACCTTGCTCCATACAAACTTAACAATGCTAATGAATAGACTTATCAATAATTGTTTACCCAAAAATCCCTAAGTGAGTGGCCTGTTGGCCATTATTGAAGGCAATAAGTGCCCTTCTTAGCCATCCATTATGATCCATATACTGTTATTGTTAGTAGGCTAATTGCAACATAAAAAATAACACTTCAAAAATACAAGAAAGCTGAAAAAATCAAAAAAATCAAATAAATAAAAAAAATCATGAAAAAATAAAAAAATCATTGATTTTTGATTTATTTGATTTTTTTAAAATAATCAAAAAAATCGCCAACCCTGTGCTCTGTTAAAAAAAGACTTGCAGGGTAGAATACTTCTCTCGTGGTGATAGAACAGCTTACATGTTGACTGATCCTCAAGAATTAACTTGAGAATTAAAGGTAGCTTTCTTGGTTTTGTTTATCTGCACAGAAATATAAGAGGTTGCGGGTTAAATATTATGGTATTTTATTAGAATTATTCTTAGCTCCTTGCTTGTATTTAGTACATCCTATGTTAGTATTTTAGCCTTAGGTTCGTACAACTGGTGTAGAACCTGTAGGAACAACAGCTTTACCACAGTTCTCTCAACTTTGATTGGCATAGCTAATCTAAATTAAATTACTATATTGATAAGAATATTGAAATTAATGATGAACATTGTAAAAATTTTAAATATTATAGGTAATGATTTAAAAATTAAATTGGATCAAAACCTGTCATGATGGCTGAGGTTAGGTGAGCAAGCTGCTGGTGCAGGCAACAGCCATGATGGCTGATGTCTGGTGAGCATGCTGCTGGTGCCGGCAACAGCCATGATGGCTGATGTCAGGTATACATGCTGCTGGTGCAGGTGACAGCCATGATGGCTGAAGTCAGGCAAGCAAGCTGCTGGTGCAGGCGACAGCCATGATGGCTGAAGTCAGGTAAGCATGCTGCTGGTGCAGGCAACAGCCATGATGGCTGAAGTCAGGTAAGCATGCTGCTGGTGCAGGCAGCAGCCATGATGGCTGATGTCTGGTGAGCATTCTACCGGTGCCGGCAGCAGATATGATACTTTCCACTAACCATGGTTGTGGTTGCAGGTACGCCCGGCTGTTAGTGGACATCTCCATGGCGCTCTAGTTAATGGTGCATCTACGGCGAGAGCATCGATGACCTCAAAGACCACGCTTCTTGGATGCCGAAAATCGCGCCTCTTGGATGATGAAGACCGCGCCTTTTGGATACCGAGAACGGTGCCTCTTGGATGCCGAGGCCCGCGCCTCTTGGATGCCGAGGCCCGCGCCTCTTGGATGCCGAGGTCCGCGCCTCTTGGATGCCGAGGACCGCGCCTCTTGGATGCCGAGGCCCGACGAGGACCGCGCCTCTTGGATGCCGAGGACCGCGCCTCTTGGATGCCGAGGACCGCGCCTCTTGGATGCCGAGGACCGCGCCTCATGGATGCCGAGGACCGCGCCTCTTGGATGTCGAGGACCGCGCCTCTTGGATGCCGAGGACCGCGCCTCTTGAATGCCTAATACCGCACCTCTTGGGTGCTGAAGACCGAGCCTCTTGGAATGGTCTGCAGGCGTGTGTGTAACATGTGTTGCGTTTATGAAAAATGTTCAGGGCAAGTTTTTTCAAAAAGCAAACGACACGCCAACTCAGAGGGATTTCGCCTGGAAGTCGGAAGCAACCAGCGCTGAGTCAAAAATCTGACGCGTTATAGGTTGAGACTCCCGCGAGGAGGTTATAGCTATTTTTGCTGCTGTATTTTCCTAATAGAAATGTGCAGATTTATTGTCGAAATATATTATTATGTTCAATTTTTGTGGATAACGCGCAGCATGAAAGGAAAACCCATACTGAGATTAATCAGCCTTATCTCTTTGCAAATTTGAAAGCTTGTGGGTGAATGTGAAAGCCATGTGCTAATGTGAATACAAGGCTCGTATGGGCCTTTCAGAATACAAGTGTGGAAAATTGAGTTAGTCTAAGTTCCTGATTCAGACCGATATTGCTCTATTTTAACAATTAATCACAATGGATTATTTAATCAATTGATCAGTAATCAGATATTTCATAGCTTCTATTTCATATTTTATTTCATGTTTCACATGCCTGACTGACATGTTTCTCTTAGTAAAATTTGCGTCTGCTTGATCAGGTCATTCTAGTGGTTATTTGTCTATTAAGTAAATACTTTGGAGTAGCTTTTCCTCAATTGCATTATCAGAAAGATGCAGTCTGAACAGTTGAAATGATTACTAATTTTAATTGAGGTAATTCAATCCGATGATGTTTTGAAGTCAGTATTTAACAATGGATCAGAATTTTATTGACAAGATTTTTGCTCGCTGTTTTCTAGAATGTATGAAAACTTATTCTTTACGCTGGTATCGAAACATTAATCGCATATAAGTCACTTTGTTTTAGTGCATTTCTTTGAGCCGTCAGGAAAACGTGAGGAACCAAAGTTTATATCAGTGTGTAATTTCATGCCAAAATGTGACAACATTAACTGAAGGCCAATTGCTTGCTCAAGCCGATCTGCGGCTAGTACCGGTATTGCACCCAAGATAACTAGCACTACTTACTTATTTTAGAATCCGATTTTTGTCTTGAGGACATATATGATTGCATTAGCCAAAGCTGCTGGTTGTCACGAGGTTTGCTACTTATTGTGTCCTAGACTTTACTTTATTCTGATGATTTAAGCATTGAGAATGTTTCAGCATATTTTGACTAATATCCAAGGCCTATCTCAAATGTCTTAATGTCTAGGCATTGATACACAACTTTTTAACTCGAGAACTATTGAACTAGGCTGGTGAATGCTTACTCATTTAGATGTAGTTTGTGTTGAAAGGTGTTTTCAATTTTTACAATTGATATTTCTGAGCAGCGAATAGTGAACCATGTCCCTTTGAACTTTCTTAGTGTAATAAATTTTATATCTGATTTCCATATGTATATGATGTTTATTTAAACACGCTCTAAAGTAATCCCGAATGAACAGGATTTACCTTGGAAAGAGGAAAATGAAATTAAAACCAAGTATCGCCTTTGGAACCTTGTTGACCTCGAACCAAGGTTAGGCCGATATACCATATGGTATGACAACTCGGTGGTCACCGTAATAGAAGTATTCCGCAACAAACAGGTTTTTTTTATTAATTTTTGTACAGACAATTACAAAATGTTCAGACTATGGAGATAATCATTGTCAATAATTAATTTGTTTTTTAAGCTACCTGTTGATATGCTACATGGCGAACTACCTGAATGCTGTGCTGTGTAGGTGAACTACCTGAATGCTGTGCTGTGTAGGTGAACTGCCTGAATGCTGTGCTGTGTAGATGAACTGCCTGAATGCTGTGCTGTATAGATGAACTGCCTGAATGCTGTGCTGTGTAGCTGAACTACCTGAATGCTGTGCTGTGTAGGTGAACTACCTGAATGCTGAGCTGTGTAGGTGAACTGCCTGAATGCTGTGCTGTGTAGGTGAACTACCTGAATGCTGTGCTGTGTAGGTGAACTGCCTGAATGCTGTGCTGTGTAGATGAACTACCTGAATGCTGTGCTGTGTAGGTGAACTGCCTGAATGCTGTGCTGGGTTTTTCTACTCGCAGTCTAGGGCTCAAAAAGTTGCACATTCCCCGCAGGTTCATCCTATAGCTCAATATGTTTTATGTGATGAAGGCCGCAGTATTTACATGACAATATACCTAATGTTTTATTTTGATTGCTTGCCAATTCCGATTAATACTTGTATAATATAAATTATTTGAACTGATGCAGCTGGTCTCCGAAACCTTTTCATTGACGATATTACAAATGTGCGTAATGATTTCTTAGCTTTTAAATTGAAATTTTGAACTTGCGATTTCGGCAAATTTATGGTATAAGTATTAATTTACACAATATAGTATCATCGAGGTCAATATTCGTGTCTTGGAAGCCTGGTGCCGTAGATTTATGGACGCTGTCAATTGCGTGTCCAGGATACTTATCGTGTCGGGATATTGTATATAGAGGCTGTTGGGGCGCGTATCCAGGATACTTATCGTGTCGGGATATTGTATATAGGGGCTGTTGGGGCGCCTATCCAGGATACTTATCGTGTCGGGATATTGTACATAGGGGCTGTTGGGGCGCGTATCCAGGATACTTATCGTGTCGGGATATTGTATATAGGGGCTGTTGGGGCGCGTATCCAGGATACTTATCGTGTCGTGATATAACACGGCATAAGTAGGTATCCAGGATACCTACTTATCGTGTCGGGATATTAACTGAAACTTAATTCTCAACGACAGAATAGCAGGGCAGTGCACAGCTGGCAGGTTATTATTTCACCAATAATAAAATATGATAAGTAGATAGGTATAAAAAATCAATTTCAAATGTACTGAATAGTCTTTTCTTTTCATATTTTGAAAAAAGTCTTACAAGATTTCAATGTAGAATATTTATTCAAACGTGTCTTTGTTTCTAATTAGCAAACATCAACTTTATTTATGTGAACTGTAATTGGGACATGAAATATGAAATTTATTATCGTGCCTGGAGCTCTACATGAAATACATGCATCTAGTCCTACTTCTTATAGCTTACACTGGTTCATATACATATATATATATATTTGTTTAAACACGAGTGGCTAATGACCAGAGAAATCATCAATTTAAATTTTCAGGATCGAACAACTGAAGAATATTGTTCGATCCTGAAAATTTAAATCAATGATTTCTCTGGTCATTAACCACTCGTGTTTAAACAAGCTTATTCTGCTATCTTATACTAATATATATATATGTATATGAACGGTCTTCGTTACTGTTATCAGTGTTATGTTACATGTGAATCAAATATATATTTTTTATTATTATATTTTTTCGTGCGCTTGTTACTGCTGATGTACAAGGCCTTAAAAACGTATATTATGATACCTACTCGATATTGTATTTAGCAGTAGAAATTGATATATCCTTTAGACTTCTCAACAAGAGCTGGTGGAGTAACATGGCTGCCGTGTCTCTAAAAATTATTCGAAACGAAGCATTTCACTCTCATTGTTCCTACATTCAGGCGTTGATGACGTAAGCTTCACGCGGTATTTTTCATTACTTAATAAGACACATAAATCATTCAGTAACATCAGGATCGGCAGGGACCATAGAACAAATTTATAAATATTTTGAGCATTTGAATTTTTTAAACTGCAGGCAACACCGAGCTCGTTGCATCGTTTATCAGATCTTTCAGTAAAATACATTTCTTTTTACTCGGGTCATGCGACGCGAGCTCTAAAAACTCGTCATTATATAAACCCTTTTTAGTGCTCAGAGGGTGATTATTAAGATTACCGTCCCTGTGTGTGGCCATATGATATTAGTTACCAGTATTTTACAAAATCTACAATTTATACATTTTGATTAGGCGATATTTATCTATGCCTAAAATGGATAGAAAAATGAAGGGTTCGAATTTTAAAGTTATTTAAATTATAAGGAAGCAATATTATTGAGGAAATGTTGAATTGAAATAACAAATTGCAAAATTTTTTGAGTTTGGTTCGGTGACTGCACTAGAAACATTCCCTGCTATTCTCCAATGAAATATCCATTTATTAGAATGAATTAGCTTATAACTAGTAATTTAGTTATCCACCACCCAATTTTTAGACTCATCATCGTATTATTACGTTAGAGTCGCGTGCCCACAACTCTATTACCGCAATTTTATTGCGACGCAATACATGTATTTTTGTTAGCGGCGGCATGCGGAGCTCTAGGAGCGAACGCCGCGTTGATCTACTGGAGTTTCCGCTGAAAAATCAATTCTCGCAACCAGGCACCTCGCGGCAGCTGAGCTGGTAGGTCATGTTTCATGGTTTAGAGATTCGGCGATTTTGAATCAATTAGCCTTCAACAATAAATGATGCACATTGAGCGGTTGTGTTTCAAAGTGTCATTAGGACTTCCGTTGTCAAAAAGCTCTGGGTCTCGTGTTTCATGGACACGGAAACATATTATTGTTCTAATTAGAAACATTATAAGTTTCTAAATATTACCTGTTACTTTAGCGAATTTTAAATCTGATGTAAGTTTAATAAAGAGAACTGACAATTTTTCCCTCTGGCTGAGTGTCCCTTGCCCTCATCCACTGGCTGAATTTCATCGGATATAAAGACTATTCTTTGAGTGAAGCACAGGGAAATTATAATTATCTTACCGCGTTTCATAAACAATTTTTTCGTCTCAGTTTCTAGACCAAGCAACGGATTTAAACTCATGATTGCGAGAAGGTTATCAGTTTTTAAGTAAATTTACTATTGGTATCTGTCCGCGTTTGGAGTGTGGGTTTTGCACTACGGCTAAGGATTTAAGGCAAGATATAATAAATAAAATACTTAAAAAATTAAAAAAAAACACGTTTTTCGTGTGGACTAAAAAGTAGAAAATAAATTATGGTTCGCCCCAAAAAAACGTGTGTCGGGCAGATTTATGATTAAAGCGAAAAGCACACAACACTTAAATTTTGGAAATTTGATTGTGAACGTACAGCCCGACCCACGTTTTTTTGGGGCGAACCATAATTTATTTTCTAATTTTTAGTCCACACGAAAAACATGTTTTTTTAAATTTTTTAAGTATTTTATTTTCTACTTTTTAGTCCACAAGAAAAACGATTAAGACTTGATTAAGTATGACTTGACGTACGTATCGATGATACGCAGCGTTAGCGCCTGCTCATCTATAACGTCAGCGCCCGCACGTCGTACTATATATATACAGTATATAGTATATATATACTTTACTAAATTAAACTAATTTAGGTCTCTAATTACTAGTTTTTATGATTGTATCTAAAATTGTTAGGCGAAAATAGCCTGCATGCCGAATTTCAGAGCTCAAGAACAATCAGAAGTGGGCTAATTTTCGTTGTCAATGTTAACAACAAACAAACAAACAAACAAACAAACGCGAAGCTAGGCTAAGAAAAACGTGTTAATAAAAATATGCTAACTAGCGCATTGATAACCGAATGATTGTTCAAAACTGAAATTTCTCCGCCTTTTGCATTCACATCTAAACAGATATTGTCCAAGCAGCGGCGCACAAAGAATTCTACGGAATTGAAATGTTGGTCGAGGGAAGTTTTTGGGGTTGAATGTCTAACAAGGACATGCGCTTCTAAGCGTTGTTGCGTGCCGCAGTCAAAATTTTTTTAGACGATAAATAGCTTCGTATTAGCGGCTACTCTTCCTTATTTTATATTGTTTTCTTTGAATTTGTAGTCGTTAAACCAAACGCGACAATTGCCAGTGGCGTTACAAACACTATGAGTATGCGTCTATTGCTGATGTAATATTCTAAATTGGGAAAATCAAAGATCATTTTTTGAACATTATTTTATGCTACTCACTAGGCTTGATCAGTTTCAAAAGTATCAAATAAATTTATCTTAGAATTTCAGCGGTTTGTCAAATTCCGGAAACAACTGATATCCGCGGCTCTTTATTGATCATTATTTCGCCATGTGATGTTTACATCAGGCTTCAGCAACTATTCGTCATTTGAGTATTACGCCATGTGTCTTCGTAACCGTTCAACTTCAACCGTCTTCAAAAAAGCGGATTTTATGCAGAAATTGCAGGTAGTAATCTAACTACTAGTTTATTTCTCTCACTGTTCCATTTATCACGTTTTACTGATTCTATGCACAGAGCTGACAGAGGATTATTTCCATAAAAACTCAGATAAAAGTAGAAAACCTCCTGAATGAAATTATCCATTTCAATTGCTACTTTGCATTTTGCAAGCCAATCTGAATCTGGAATCGTGAAATAATGGGCAGAATTGTGTAAAACTGATAGTTCAAATTTTTCCCACTGGTGATTAGGTATTTAGGTATCAACTCCTAGGTTAAGGTATCAAGAATTGCTCACAACATTTACAGTTTTATTTGGTTTTTACCATAGAAAATAGTATAAAGAAGTAAAAGAACCAGGGTCTATGACTGGGATTAGGAGTTTTGGATGTTATTGGGTCCAATTTTCCAGAAGGGCATAGCTGCATAAGCAACTAAGCAAGGGCATTTCTGCATTGCATTAGGGTAAATGCGGTAGGGTAAACGCGGTATATTCCGACATCGTAGGTAATTCCGTCACTTCTCTAGTTTTTCCTTTATATTAAGCTTTGTTTTAGTTCCATGTAGACTCCTGCGTTTGGTATTTTTTTTATCCGAGACGAGACGAGACAACAGGCTCTGTCCCGGTTCGCAATAAAAACCGGGACAATTTTCAGCCCTCCGTAGGAATTCCGGGACGATACCGAGACGAGACGAGATATCCCGGTTAAAATAGGTAGTTTAAAATTTCCCGGAATTTATAGCCATTTTAACGAGACATAACGAGACGAATCAATTATTGATGTGGTATAAACTTTGGCTTACCATCATACATTTATACAGAGCTGGGCAGCGCTACTTTGAAATATAGCGGCCGCTACCGCTACATGCTCNTTAGAGTCTCTCTTACTTTGTTTTTGAGTTCTGTAGGCTGTAAGTAGACCACTTGCACCAGGTCACCTGGAAAGTATCATGGATACTGTCAAATGAGCAGTGAGGCAATAAGGGATGGGTGGGGCCAAATTGAGACAGTCCTTCACCATGGAGTAAAATTTTATAGCAGCAAAACTAATTGAAATACTGCAAAACTACCAATAGTAGCCACTGTGCAGAGAGTGGATGAGTATTACAAGATCTTTGGCGACGCTTCAGTAGCAAAATTTACGCTTTCAGAAGATCTTGCCGACACATTTAGATTGAAATTCTTGCATTCAATATATTTGTCGGTCTTGGCCAACTACTTAGAAAAAGTAAGGTTTCCGGTACATTGGATGGATCAGGATGCAGTGAAGCTTGTCTGGAAATCAGTTGCAATGATTTCCTGCCAAAAAAATGTAAACAAGTTTATGATTGTGTAGTTGCGGTCACATTAGAGCGGTCAGACTGCATTATCACATGTTCAGTTGACACTTGCTATACAATTGGACTGTTTTTAGGGCAAAATTAGTTATTTGGGTTAACATGTGCATGCAACCTTGTAAATAAGTTCATGGCTTGTAAATAGTTTTTCATTACTCAGCGTAAATGGCTTTTTACCTGGCGACACATCTTGTAAATGGTTGGCGATGCTTTGGGCTTAAAAACCCGTATATTGGCGACGCTGCTTCCACCCTCTGCACCCTGGAATAGTAGTGTAAATTTCAACAATTTTCCTATCTATATAGCATAAATAAAGGAAGTTAGGAAATCACAAATTTACCAGCTCTGAAAATCCCTTGAAATGAAAAGCAAGTTTTTTGGAAAAGTACATTTGCTAAGGTCTGTTACAAAAAAAATATTTGCTGTATTAAAAATTTTACTTGCATAAAAGTTGCATGGTGTTGCCATGTTGGCTTAAAAATGTGATTGACAGAATTTGCATATCTCATTCCCAAAAAAATGGCATCCATTTCTGCAAGACAGGGTAATATGGGACGCACCTAGAAAAGCATTTACCCAGTAGAACCTTGATTAGCAAAGGCCCCAGTTAACAAAAAAAAATCAATTAACAACAAAAAATTTTGATTACATTTACCTAGCTCAGCAAAAAATTCATTTAACAAAAAATAATGGTCATAATAAATATAAATAGTAATAAAATAATTGGTCATCAAAAAATTGTGCATAGAATGTCAAAGATAGAATTGTGCACTGAGCAACATAGAATGAAAAGTGATTAATCTAAACTAAAAATTATTTCTCCAAAAAATATGATGGTTGTCACTAAAATATTCCTTTCTGTTTCAGGTATGTTTTTTTTATATTTATTTTGTTATAGTGCATTCACTTGACCCAATTAAAATGGTACGAGATTACAAGCAGTCCTGTAAGCTTACAGATGCAAAAGAAATGCTACATGGCTGCTGATATGAAGCTTGCAGTGGACAAGGTTATTGTAAATGCTCAATGGCATTATTTGTTGATATGGTAATATCATATCAATAAAGGAAAAACAAGTAATAATCACAGAAAATTCCATTTATTCTACATCTACAGCATCTACAAAGGAAGAAGAGGATTTCAGAGTACTGTTAGTAATGGATGAGTACACTCTGCATGCTTCAAATGTTTTAAAAATTATGTTTTATTTCTTCAAGTGTCCGGTATTACCCCTTTCCCAGGGATAATTTGATGTGCTATTATTTTATGTCTGGTGTCTTACCAATGGCATGTGGATTTTTTTGGCCATTCCATACAATGGCAATTGCAAAAACCTTTAAAATGAGCCTAAACTTGTTTATGAAATGTTCCATGGTATTAATTAATTAAGTTGAAATTACCATAGGTACCTATATAGCATATTTTATGTTTGATACACCTATTAATGTTTTTTCTTTATGTTTCAGACTTGAAGAGTCTTATATATGGTAATTTTAACTCAATTTCCAAGCCGGTCAATGTTACCCCGTCACGGCTGCCATTAGGTGGTCACATTTCACCCATTGGGGAGCAGCGCCCCCAATTTGCAAACTATGACACTTTCCTAGAATTTGTCATTTGCATATGTAACTAGAAGAGTTATACTACAATGCACCAAACCTGGAATTGTTTGGAGTTATTTTACCAAAAAATAAAATTGATTTTACCACCCAGTCATAGAAGCCCCAAAGTGGGGGGTAACAAGACCATTTTTTTTTTTTAATTACATCAAAACTATGAGAGGCAGGAGCCAGCAATATATGGGAGTATAGACCTGTATTTTGCATGTTTCAATTTAAGTTTAACTTATCTAGTAAAAAATGGCATTTAAAAAAAAAAGTGGTCAAAGTTACCCCATTTTACGGTAATTCAGATACAAGCTAAATTTTTTATGTTGGAGCTACAAGATTATATCATCATACAGATATCATCAAAACAAGACCTTTTGAGTTGCAGGCTTTGCAATAAAATGTAGCAATTTTCAAACCTTGCCATAAGATCATGCTGCTGAGAATGGTATATGTGCCTTTGGAAAGTAACATTTTATTGTGTTTATGGATTTACATTGAAGGAGGAAAATATATTCTATTCATGACTAATGTTTTTCAGGCTGGAATTTCTTTAGCTGATTACCTAGATCACAATAGAATTTTTCTTGCATTGTAAATTGTGTTCCTTTCCTGACAAGATCTTTTTGATATGGTATTTTTGGGCACCAGAAGTTTCTGCTAAGTATAACTGCTTGAATTTACATCCCTGTTTGTGATTAGTGGCTTAATGGTAAACAGTACCCTTAAATGTTATAGGTATTCTTATTGCTTCAGCTGATGTCCAGTGAAAGATTAAGTAAACATTTCTGTTGTATGGAAGTTATAATGGGCAGGGTGGCCCAGTGGTTAAAGCTCAGAGTACCAAGATTGATGCACTAGAGAGGCGCGGGTTTGATCCCAGCTCTGTGCGCCAGTTTCTGGTCAGAATCGGCAAGGAGGCCGGGCGGTTAAGCACAGCAGAATTGTAGCAGTGAGTTGTGAGTTCAAGACCGCAACAAGCTGTGAATATTCTGCGATGTTAAGAATTGGCGACAGGCCTACGGCCTATTAAACGCTAAAACCGCTATTATATTATTATTATATGCAAGTAATCATATTACCTTCAAGTCACAGCCATGGTACTGATGGTTAGTTATAAATATACTTCCTATGTTCCCCTTGAAAGATCAGAAGCAAATTAATGCTTCGCCATAACAAGTGCAGTATATAATTCATTTGTGCAATTGATTTCATTGTTTTCCTCTTTATGAGGGTTAAATGACATGTTTCTAGCCCATCTGCTGTACGTACAAATTGATGAATTTCTGAAGAATTGAGTCAAGAATTTTCATGTGTAACAAGTTTATTAATTCCAGGCGACCTGATCTAAAAAAATGGAAGCTTCAGTAAAGAAGAAGAGGAGAAGAAAGCGAGGGCACGGCAAGACCAGGGAACTTCATGTCTGCGGTGAGTGCAGACTTGGTCATGCCTGTTCTGACCTAAATTACCTATTGACTTAAAAATAATTAAAGAATTCTTCACCCATCAATTTTTCTGTATTACCTATTACTATTATTAAAAAATGTATTGCTTTTCAAGTTTTTCCATATGCATGGTTAAAAAAAAATCACGAATCCAGCTACAAATAAAATTTTCATGAAATTTGTTTAGTGAGAGCATATGGCCCTACTGGTTTGATAACATATTGCTAATGAATTTGTAAAAATAGTTCTCAATATTATTTATTTCTAGAGGAATTCTTTTTGAAGTCTCCAGCATTAAAGTTGATGCAGAGCACCTCTGGAAGTTTATGAACAAATATTGAATATTTAATGAATATTATTAATAAATAATAACCCTATCCCCCTGATGAAGTGTAACCCCTGTGACTCCCTGACTGTTATTTAATAATAACAAATTATTGCTAGTCTTTATGTATTTAAATTTTAGTTTACACCTGCAGTTCCTGGTGGGGGTGAGGGCTCACCTACTCCTGGTGGTGAGGGGCGGACTTGGTCATGTCTGCGGTGAGTGCAGCCTTGGTCATATCTGCGGTGAGTGCAGCCTTGGTCATATCTGCGGTGAGTGCAGACTTGGTCATGTCTGTTCTGACCTAAATTACCTATTCACTTGAAAATAATCAAAGAATTCTTCACCATACATTTTTCTGCATTCTTACTATTATTAAAAAATTTATTGCTTTTCAAGTTTTTCCATGTACATGGTTCAAAAAAATCACAAATCCAGCTACAAATAAAATTTTCATGAAATTTGTTTAGTGAGAGCATATGACCCTACTGGTTTGATAACATATTGCTATTAAATTTGTAAAAATAATTCTCAATATTATTTATTTCTAGAGGAATCCTTTTTAACGACTCCAGCAGTTAGGTGATACAGAGCACCTCTGGAAGGTTATGAGTAAATATTGAATATCTAATGAATATTATTAATAAATAATAACCCTATCCCCCTGATGAAGTGTAACCCCTCTTACTCCCTGACTGTTATTTAATATTAAGAAATTATTGCTAGTCTTTATGTATTTAAATTTTAGTTTACACCTGCAGTTCCTGGTGGGGGTGAGGGCTCACCTACTCCTGGTGGTGAGGGGCGGGTACCTCACAACACGGCAGTTCCTCACAACACGGCAGTGCTTGCTGCCCTCACAAGAGAACAACAGGGCGACAAGAACAACGACGCTCCACCATCCGAACGCTTCAAAACAAAACAAAAGAAAAACAACAAAAGTAAATATAAAACACTTCCATCACCCAGCACTCATGGCAATAATAACAACAAGAACAACACCTCACAACCAGACGCCCTCAGAACACAACAAAGGAACAACAACAACAAGAAAAACAAAAGCAGCAGCAAGAAGAACAAGGAGGGCAGCGCCCCTGGTCCTACTGCGCCTCCTGCAGCAGCTGCTCTGCCAGCGCAGGTTTTCTCACGCATTTACTGCTTTATTGTCACTTATTGTGGGGCTTTGTATTGTTCAATTGTTGTAGTTAGGGCTTTCTAGGACATTTAGGGCTTGTTAGAAACTTTAGGTCTTCTTAGGGCATTTAGTGCTCTTCGAGACATTTAAGGCTTTTTTATGACTTTGAGGCTTTTTAGAACATTTAGCACTTTTTAGGGCTTTTTGGACATTTAAGGCTTTTTAATTAATTTGTTATTTAGTGCAGCTTTTCAGTTTTAATTTCTACTATGCTGACTTCTACATTATTGTCATAGTGTTGATATTTATAATGACTAAATACGTCACCATTTTATTCCATCATCACATATTATTCATCAACCACCACATCACCACCTCCTCTCCTGATAGCTGCGGGACACTACCGTCCAGGAGGGCGGCGCCCCTGGGCGGCCGCTGCACGAGTGCCCGGACCCCTGGCGGGCAGGCGCCCTCTCGGCGCCCGTCCAGCTCTGCCCAGGACCCCCTGCCCAGGTGGGGGGTGAAGGGGTTCCAATGGGGGGAGGGAATAAATGACGTCACGGCCCCCCTCTTTATGGGTGTGTTGGGGGGCGGGGGCGGGGACGCTTGAATGATAAGGGGGGTTGGGGAGAGGGCAAGTCATGACGTCATCACGCCCCCGGGAGACTTGATGGTTGCGTCATGTGTTTATTATATACCGTATATATTTAAATGTAATATAATTTACTGTAATATGAATATAAAATGTATTTAATATTTAAAATTAATCTATTTATGTATAATGTACTATAGGTATATGATATTAATTGTATATAATAATATTTCATAAGATGGCTGAATTTAAAATGAATATAAAAAATTTAATATTAAACAAGAATTTATTTACATATAATGTATGATATTAAAGTATATAATCATATTATACAAGATGGCTGAATTAAAATGAATATAAATTAAATGTAATACTTAAAATGAATTTAATATTTAAAATGATTCTATTTACGTATAATGTATGATATTTATAGTGTATAATAATATTAATAGTTAGTGCCTTTCTGTGCAGCATCAGCGGCGGCTGCTGGCGCTGCTGAACCGCGTGTGCAGCAGCAACCTGCAGCTGCTGTGCTGCCGTGCTGTGCACCTGCTGCTGCCTCAGCACTGCTGCGCCTGTCAGCAGCACCTCCTGCTGCTGTGTGCTGAGGCTGATACTCTGCTGAGGCTGGCACAGCAGCAGCTGCACCTGCCAGAGGCTGTGCACCTGCCAGAGGCTGTGCACCTGCCAGAGGCAGTGCACCTGCCAGAGGCTGTGCACCTGCCAGAGGCTGTGCACCTGCCAGCAGACTGCAGCTGCTGCAGTGCTGCACAGCTGCTCAGTATACGCAGGGACTTCGTAGCCATGCTGCTGCACAAGGTGAGTCACCCCTCACCCCTCCCCTCACCCCTCCCCTCACCCTTCCCTCACACTCCCCATTATGCATACAGGTTTTGTTTACTTGTTCAAACTCCGGGCGAGCAAATGCGTTGAAATAACGTTGATTATGGGTTGATTTCGTAATAAGGAAGTTATTTCAACATCAGATGCCGGGTGTCAACCCATCTCTGCATCACTCAATCATGTTCGAATATTGCGTTTTGTGCGTTCCATGGCCAATAATTTATTAACATCCATTATCGACAGCTTGGGGACGGAGGACGACGAAGGTGGTGCATCAGCATGACCTAGGACTACGACGTACTAAACTTATTCATCGGTTATTGACTGATCGCTTGAATGTTTTATCGCAGGCACAGCAGGAGGAGCTGTACGCACAGCAGTACTGCACACTGGTGCTGTGCGTTAGCTGTGCTGTGGACGTGTACAGCGATGATGTGCGTACAGCACTCGCCCCCCTGAGCTGTGCACTGCAGCGCCTGCAGCAGAGCACAGCAGCGCTGCACGCTGTGCACACTGACCGTGCACAGCAGCTCTGCACGCAGGTCTGGGCAGACAAAGTAATTTAGTTCAGTAATTAATATTTAGTACAATAATGCCAACAATTGCGGTACAATTAATGTAACATTGTTTGTAGAAGTGCAACTTTGCCATTGGTCATTGGTCAAGTTTTCGGCAACTTACGACAATTCAATCAAATTCTCATTACCTGCAGGCTAAATAAGGCAAATACGATCAAAATTGAATAAAATAAGCGATATTACTTCATATCCACACTCGCCGCAATGGCGTGCCCCATTCCCATGCAGAAGCTATACATGGGAGCTTCAGTTAACAATGACACATGTTTTAGCAAACATAGCGAACGTTTAAAGATAATTATTGGTAATTATATTGCACAGATGGCACAGCTGGCGCAGGACGTGGAGGCGCAGCTGGCTAAGGCTGAGAGGCATCTCCTGCTGGGGACGTCGCTGAGGCCACTGCTGGAGGCCGAAGCCCTGGCCAGGTTCTGGGAACTGCTTGGTCGACTCAGAGTTCTGCGTGGGGGAGACGTGGGCCCCGGCCGAGACGTGGGCCCTGGCCGAGACGTGGGCCCTGGGCGAGATGTGGGCCCCGAGGGAGATGCGGGCCCCGGCCGAGACGTTGGTCCCGGGGGAGACGCTGGCCCCGATGGGGACATGGAGGACGTGGTGGTCCGACGCCACCTTAAGTCTCATTTCAGGTGGACTTCAAGTTAAGGCGTGTGGGCCTGTTTATTTTTGTATACCTGCGTGTGTTTCTGGACGACCAGTGACTGAGCGCAATCGAATAGCAAGCAATGCAGTGACCCAAACATTGTGGTTCTGAGACTCGAGTTTATTGGAAATAGATCTAGCTCCGCTTCCTTGGACAGGACATGCAGTATGTAAAAAAGACAATACTTATTCTTCGCTTCAAAATAGTTATGAGTATCAAGGCCACGTTTGGTGAATACACCGTCGACTGCTGCGAGAGGCAGGGTCAGAAGAGTGAGTTGGACGCACTTTGGGCCATCGGGCGTGTGCTTGTTTATTGTGCATGGCCGCGTGTTTCTGTTGCTTGTGCCGTGGTACAAGCTACAAAGCTGTCGTGTGCCGCTTTGAAGTATATTCTTTCTGTTAAATGCCTTACAATGAGCCTGCTTAGGGTGTGTGCTAATAATTTAAAATGTAACAAATGCAGTGTGGCGTCGTCATACGGTAGCTCTGTAGTCCCCGCCCGTAGTAATAAACTAGGTAACCAATGGATATATTCTTGGTCATAAGGTGTGCGTGTTTGACCGCTCGTCTCGTCTTACGCCGCCTTTAACGCTTGTGCTGTACAGGTTGCTGGTGTTGCTGCACCAGTCTGCACTGCTGCCGCTGCATGTGCTGCAGGTTTGCATCAATGCTGCTGCACAGCCCCTGCAGCTCTTCACTCTGCAGCACAACCTCAACATCCCGATGGTTGACCCCCCGGTCATCCGTCATAACGCCCCCCACAACCACCACAGTAACGCCGCCGGCAACCACCACCAACACGTGGCAGTGTTGCCGCCACTGGTGCTGCTGTCCGTGGAACTGCTGGCGACTTTCCTTATAACGGCAGGGCCCTGCAACCTGGCAACTCTGGTGAGGGTCTTGTTTAGAGCTAAAGCTCCTCATATTTACCTTTATATTTTTCAATATTATCGTACAGGCAAACACGCGATAGGTACGTTATACACTCTATAACCAACAGTCCAACCCAGTCTAAAACGGGTTAACATGGCGTTACTTGGAGACTTTTTGCAAACTTAGATTCATGGCAAATATGCAAAATGTGCCACAACATTGACACCTTGTGCGGTATTTAAATATACTTAATTACTGTACTTGTACTCAAGCTGGCTTGGTTTGCCTCTATTTTGAGAGTATATTAATTTGTAAATGAAATAATTTGATTAAGTTTTTAGTTTGCAATTAGGCTATAATATGTCTTTACTTAGCAATAGTTTATTGGAATTTTTGCCCATTGCTTTCATGGAGATTGCGAAGTAAATACTGTTTTAGACCTGAACGTGATTTACCATCCGGGGCCCGGATATTCTTGATATGCGGGGCTTGTTATTGTTGATGTCTAAAGAGGCTCTGGCTTCCAGGTCTGGACTCCCGGGACTTGTTATTGTCGATGTCTAAAGAGGCTCTGGCCTCCAGGTCTGGACTCCTCGGGGCTTGTTATTGTTGATGTCTTAAGAGCCTCTGGCCTCCAGGTCTGGACTCCTCGGGGCTTGTTATTGTTGATGTCTAAAGAGGCTCTGGCCTCCAGGTCTGGACTCCTCGGGGCTTGTTATTGTTGATGTCTTAAGAGCCTCTGGCCTCCAGGTCTGGACCTGTCTCTTATACACATCTAGATGTGTATAAGAGACAGCGTCACGCTCGTCACGCTTAACTCTCACGATCAGACACGGTCGTCACGCTTAACTCTCACGATCAGACACGCTCGTCACGCTTAACTCTCACGACCCGACACGCTCGTCACGCTTAACTCTCACGACCCGACACGCTCGTCACGCTTAACTCTCACGACCAGACACGCTCGTCACGCTTAACTCTCACGACCCGACACGCTCGTCACGCTTAACTCTCACGACCCGACACGCTCGTCACGCTTAACTCTCACGACCCGACACGGTCGTCACGCTTAACTCTCACGACCAGACACGGTCGTCAAGTTATACATGTTAATCTAAATATAATGTTTAGCGTGTATGCATATAGTTGTGTATGAAATTGTGTGTATTAATACAAATATATGAACGAAGTGTTGATTGTTCGTTACTAAACACTCCCCTGGATTGAGGAATATAAGTCGCATGTTCTGAATAGTTTCATTGCTGAATAATATTAAGTGGTGGTGATGACGCAATCTTGGCCTGTCGCCGATTCTTAACCTCACGGCCACCTTGCTAATTGACCAGAAGTTCCACAAGAAGCTGCGGGTCTCGAACCCCAAACTCGCGGCTCAAATCATGGTGATTTTAACCAGTGCTGCATTAAAATCAGTGATGTCATTAGGCATATATTAGGGAGGGGACTTTATAGTCCCTCTGGCCTGTGAGAAACTCCTTCAGTAAGTTTATGTTAATTTTAATTTCAAATTATTTATTTATCAAAGCAATGCCGACAAATTCAATAAAATGTTGCCTGAATAAAATTGCTATGAATTATCAATCAGTTATTATAAAATTTTTTCAACTTAGCGCCAGTGATTTGGTCAAGTTAATGAACATCACAGATCTAATGGAGAAAATTGTAATCTAATTATTGGGCGTGAAAAGAATATAATTTTTTAATAACATACGACAACAACGCCGCCCTGAGGCGAGTAAAATAATATTGACTGCAGATGTTCACTGCTTTTAGGAGGCGCTGTTGCTGAACGTTCTAAACTGAACAGTTCGTGGCTTCACTTCTCTATTATCCTACATTATTATTTTTAATGAAGTAAATCAGTAACTCACTCCTTCTAACTCGAATCGTTTCAAATAATTAAAACCCCCATTTATCAATATTTTATAAGAATACAGATGCTCATAGCTCCTCCGGATATTTTATGAATGCATTAATCATGTATTTCGTGGTATCAGTAAACGACGTTCAAACTTCAACGTGGAAATTCACGGTAAATGAAGGCAGGTTAAGCATGGTCGCTAAATCAAACGTCATTTACCTTTAATAAATCTCGAGCATAAGAAAAGACTAAAAATGCTGTCTTGCGTATCAATAAATCAGAAGGCTGGCATGCCGCGTCTAGATAAAAAATATGACCAAAATTAGAGTGAGTCATACTAGAGACAAGATGTGCACCGACAATGCTAAGCTCAGTTAAGTTTCCCTGACACAAAATACAAGTGGATCTTGTGACATGGGTAAATTAAATTTAATCTACTTAAAAATTAGGCTTTTTCACATGACTGAAGATACCAAAAAAATTAAACAATTCCAAATTGAATTGATTCGTGATACATTCATACATTTTAACCACATTAATTAATCCCAACTTTACGTGGCCATCATTACGAATTTGATTAATGACTTAGATACTGAGACTTATAATGTTTTAAATTAAAGCTCCGCTCATGGCTGGACGTTTTACGTTGGCAACTTGGCTCCCCTGTCTCCCCAATCGTGGCCACAGCCTCAGCCCACAGGCTTTTCTACCCATTATTGCTATTGAATTACGAACGGGAAATAATATTCATCATATGCTAAACTCTTCACAAAGTGGATTTCTGCTTCAAAAAAATTTTTTATCAGGTTTCAGTTTCAGCGTTTCAGACAACTCAACAAGCTTACGTTGCATCGCTTCTAGAAATAAAAGGGTCTAGCTAGGAAAACATTTTCGAACGATTTTGAAGAAAATTACTGACATAAACTAAGTAAAAAAATCGGCAATAGCAAATGTCCGATGATCTCTGAATTTCTGGTCAAGATGACTTCAATTGAATTTGTTTTTAGTTTGACTCCGTTGGCATTTTTTCTAATTCCATTTCTATTTACTGAATTGTTTCAATATTATATTTTAGAAAAATCGATTGTGGCTACTAAATTATTCATTAGAGAAGTAATTAGAGGAAATAAGCTTCGAATTAGTTACTATTTAACAGAAGAAAAAGCAATGTTGAATGATTTTAATTATCAAGCTCTCGCCGACACATGCAGCGCTGTCGTCTGCTAACGCGGCAGTTCAAGTACACCGAACTTATGAGGCGCTGTTGCCGGACGCTCGCAATGTGCAGTCTACGGCCGCACTGGTTGGGATGTATCGGGATGAAGAAATTTTGTTTGACATTTTTTAATTGTAAATTGCACGAGTTACGTACTCGTATGAACGAACCCCTATCACTTCTAATAGGCAGAACCGCTTCTCTCAAGACATTAAAAAGGATGAAAAACTCAATACTCTTGACCAGAATTTCTTAATCAGTAGACCACCCGAAGTCAGAAATCGCTGGAACAGGCGTTACACAATAATAATTATAATCGATGATCAACTTTCAAAATTAACATCAAGTATGCAGTGTTAGCAAAAAGTTCTAGAACTCTTGTATGGCATCTGCAATTTACGCAATTTTATTTCAAGGTAGAATAAGACCTTAGACCCTGAGAGCAGGTTACATTCATTATACAGTATAATTTCGGTAGACTGAATTGCATAGTATTGATTATAGCGTTAAATTATGCCTTCTGATTAGGATAAATATATTGAATATAATCCTGACCCTGTGATCTTGCACCCCTGATCCAGTGATCCTCCGCTCCTGACCCAATGAGGTTTCACATATGTTCATATGATGTCGGTAGTGATACTGATGAAGATATTAACGGTGACAGCGATGGTGCTGGCATTAAGGGTCTACAGGCCACCGCATCGTAGGGAAGGAAAGCAGCCACGCGAGCTAAGGAACGACGTCTTGTTGACGTTTTCTGTTGAATTGAGCGACGCCTGTTAACTTTACTTTACCCTGCATAAATAATACTAGATGTGCAACCATAAACGTACTCGTAGTTAAGTACACCATTGTGCAGAACCTGACCCGGGATGTGTACTATCACACCATTATCAGACTTGTTAGGAAGACATTGGCGGCTTTCCAGCCTCAAAAATATTTAAACAATACTAGCGTAGCTTTCTGAACGAAATTTTGGATCTGCAGTGACGCCGGTCTTCAAATACTGATTACAAGAGTAATTCAATGGCTAACTAAAGCATAATCAGGCTAATGTAGCATCGAATACGTTCAACGATGTACTTGGGGCATACATCATCAGCCACCTTGTTTGATTCTTAAGGCGTGTAGATGAATAATTGTCATGAAAAAATGTTCCAGAAATCGAGGTAGAAGATATGGCAACAAGTCAATTGATAAAATAATATTAGGATTCATGCTGACTTTGACTCTCGTTGCTCTGTCGTTTCTTTTCAAGTTCTGTACGTGATGCAAGTTTCATACAGATATGCGATGTGGAGTTAAAATTCTCTTGCATCAAGTCACTCTGCATTCCGGTCTGTTTTTCGTTAATATTATCTCACATCACATATGTGATCTGGGATTTTTTTATTTGCCTCTAATAATAATACTAAGGTAAAGTTCCAGTTTTATAATAATAAAATATAGAATTATGGTTACCTATTTATTCCTTGGAGAATTAACTAGAAGAAATAAACAAAGAATCATTTACAATTTGACGAGGAAGTATTAGAAATGCTTATCAAGCTCTCGCCGACACATGCAGCGCTGTCGTCTGCTACGCGGCAGCGGCAGGTCAAGTACACCGCTTTTAGGAGGCGCTGTTGCCGGACGCCTGTAATGTGCTGTGTGCGGCTATACTTAATGGATGATGTATGTCGTCGGTAAATCCACCACCACCACCACTGCATCCCCGGAGTTTATTACAAATTGTTTTATTGGGAAAATTGAATAAATTGGCCCTCATTTAAACCTGTGTCACTTCTTATTATCCGAAAAACTTTTTCCAATATATTGAAATGACAATATTGCATAGGAATTTCTTAATCACTCGACCACCCCGAGCACACTATGTATGTTACGCAATATTTATGAATTATCAACTGAAAGATTGAACATAGCGAACACAATTAAATATAAACTCAAGTGCCGCATGTGCAATTTGAATTTACCAATTTATATTGGTAAAAGACACAATTATGCTGGATGATAAGCTCTGACCTCATGTACTCAGTAGTGACACCTTATTGCTGCTACTCCTGAGCGTTGCACGATCTTTCAAACAATGCTGGACGCAAACCTGCAGGATCAAACGACTTGCAATTGCATATAACTACAATACATTACGCGCTTGAACATGCGATGAACCATATTCTAAAATACTGATAATAGATAACTTTTTACCTCGTTTTTCTTAGCTTCGATTTCGTGTCTGTCTGTCTGTCGTCAAAAATTCAGACCCTAATTTAGAGAGCTCTTCTGAACATCCTAGAAACTTGAAATTTGGCATGCATGCTTATGCTGCCTAACAATTCAAGATTTGATCATTAGAAATGATAACAGAATTAATAATTAAAAAAAAACTAAAAATTCACGGTTTGGGATTGAGTTTTTTTCTCGAACATCCACACTTGCCAACCCTGGAAATTGATTTGAATTACTAAAGTTGCTAACTGAAAGGTAGAAAATAAATAAATATAAAATATATTTTTAAAAACCACGTTTTTCTGGTTTTTACACAACTAAAAATAATGAAATAACGGTTTCTTAACGGCCAAAAAATGAAAACATTTACTCCTACATAACATTACATAACATTTTACATAACTTAAATGCTATGTAAATGTTAGTTTCTGTTATATTTTTGCAAAAATTCAATTGATATGATAATTGAATTTTGATATGCAAGTTGAATCGCAGCAACTTCCTCGATGATTCATGAACCTGATTCTGCATTAGTTAGCCATGGACTTACTCACGTTATCAGTATTCTTGGACCGGTGTCACCGCAAATTCAAAATTTCGTCAGTTGCCCAAGTGCTCACAGGAAGTTATTTTTGAGGCTGAAAAGCCGCGAGTGGTGAATCTTATTCTCTGCTAATGGTGCAGTAATTTACGTCTCTAGAGATGTTCTGCACAATAGTGTACTTATCAATGAGTACGTTGATGGTTGCACATCTAGCACTATTGATTATTTATGCAGGGCAAAGTTAATAGGTGTCGCTCTATCCAGCCTTCCACTTCAACAGAAAACGTCGTTCCTTAGCTCACGTGGCGGCTTTCCTTGCCTCCGATGCAGTGGCTGTGCACCCTTGCAACGGAAACATGTTTTGTGGGCTTTAAATTATTAAAATATATAAATATTGTTGTATAATTATTCACTACAGAACTAATCAGAAGAAATAAACGGCAGATTAGTTACTATTTAACGAGGAAGCAAAGGCAATGGTCATCAAGCACTCGCTGACACATGCAGCGCTGTCGCCTGTAACGCGGCAGCGGCAGGTCAAGTTCACCGCGCTTATGAGGCGCTGTTGCCGGACGCTCGTAGAGTGCAGCTTGCGGCTCCACTCGTGTTGGCGGCGGTTGGCCCCATGTTTTATGGGGTTTTGGTGGATGTGAAACCACGCTCAAGTTTTAAAATATATTCGCATAATTTAGTGAATCGGCCACTCATTTGAACTCACGTTTCTTCCATTTATCAGAACCGCATTTTTCAATATATTGAAAAGGATCGATATTTACAAAACACAGCTTATGCCCGAGCTTATGATGCCATGCAGCGCAATAATATTCATTGATAAACTGAAAATATTCACAAACATTTGGAGCAATGCTAGCTAAAAATTTAAGCACTAGCGTGCCACATGTGCAATTCAAGCAATTTTTGTTGCAAGCAGAAGGCACAAGTGGCACATTATATCGCGCTTGAATCGCTTATTCATTCACAATTTTTCGCTTACTCACCGCATCTAGAATAAAGGTGGCATCTATCTCCTCTTTATTCTCTTACTCTTACTACATGTGGATGCCTTTAAGTATGTTTTCACTCATACTTGACATTTAAGGAACGCAATTATCGATAATCTGGTGATAAATAATTTTATTGTTTTGATGTTAAGAATCCTGTATACCAACAGGCGCACTACTAAGCTCGCGTGATGTCACTTATACAATCATGCAAGTGCAAGCTAAGCAGAAGATTGTTGTGTTATTGTCATAATTTAGCTGTGTATTCATTATCGGCATTAAATATTATTAATTACAATTAAAGAAGCAACCATGTTCTAAGAATTCGGAGTAATTATCCATGGGAGAATTTAATTGAATTATCAACATTATATTTTTATTTGACATGCTGGGAAAAGTATTAATAGTTAATTTTAGCTCGTAAATTATTATTATTAATGTGCGAGAAAATGACTGTGTGGTTGGCCTAAAGTTGCCTAACTTACGAATGTCAAAACACTTGACAGCTGAATGAGCCTTTCGGTCCTCAAAAATAATATCTAAAAATATTAATTTTTATACTAATTATAAGTATAGTGAAGATCTATCATGAATCATATATAACATTAATATCGATGAATTAATGTGTTATTATCTTCATTGATATGAATCTCGCTAAAGTTGAAAATTAGGCTATAATTAGCCATGAAAACAAAATTCCTATATCGGATTTCTAAAATGTTGGAGCAAATATGGGATATTGTATTTGTTCTTTATCTGACTAACAGCAAATAAAAATATTGAGTCGCTATCGCTATCTTAATCTTAATTATTATCTTAATTAATAATAATAATAAATAATTATCTTAATTATTTTCATAGCAGTAGGTAATACTGTATGCTAACAGTCGCAGTACGATCGGGTTTCGTGTTACTTGTACAATTAAGCAATTTTACGCCCAACAGAAGAAGGTTTTTGTGTTTATTATCGCAATTCAGCAGCATGATTATTCTGGATATTGAATATTATCGTTATTACCATTGAGCACACATCCATTTTCGTGAAATGTTGAGAGGAGCCACATCAAGAAATTTTTCAGATACCAACTGAATACTTTTATTTGTTATTTGCTGCAAGAAATGATAATTCTCAATATATGATTCAAACATTAATGATTTGAAATTGAACAAAGTTTTTTAATTTCAATTCTTTCACGAAAATTTCTAATAAATGATAACTGTTTTCTATTTTATGGATTGAAATTTCAAAAATATATATGAATTATTAGACAGCTATTTGCCATTTTGATCCAGTGCTAGAATGATTTATACAGTTATACTGTATTGTAGAAATAAGAAAGTATATAATTTTAATAGTAGAAAAGCTTGTTTGACTTAATGTGCTATTATTCGTAGGAGCGGTAATTCCTCTGTCACATCAGTCGACATCTCATTTGAGAACTTTTCTATAGTCTACCCAGCAACGCCTAGACTTTCTATCAAAAGTGGGACCACTGACCGTTAAACCCATGCCAACGTGCAAGCTTTACCGAGTTACTTCACAGTCAGTGGGTCATGCGTAACGACTCAGTTTGCTTGTTTGTTAACGACAATTCGTTAGCAACAACAAAAAAGATCTGATTATAAGAAATATGAATCAGTTCTTTTCGATAGGGGAAAAAACAATATTATCAAGCCCTTGCTGACGCATGCAGCGCTGTCGTCTGCTAACGCGGCAGGTCAAGTTTACCGCACTTATGAGGCGCTGTTGCCGGACGCTCGTAATTTGCAGTTTGCATGCTGGGGATCGGGATATCCTAGAAATTATTTATATGTACAACAAACAGCTTGCTTATATTTTTGTTGAAGAATATGACCCTCGCATAAACCTTTGTTCTAAATGTGAGTACCGTTTTTCCAAATATATCGAAATGGATCAATATTTAATAATATTAGTATTCATTTTTTACACAGAAAAGTAGTGAAATCCAATATAATATAAAATAGGCAGAAATAGATAATCGTACAGTCAGTATTAATTCAAATATGATCATCATAGATCTTAAGGGGCTTAGCCCTCCTTGTCCGTAAAATCTAGTGACGCAATAATCTTAACCACTCGGCCAAACCAAGCACCCGCTATGTTGCGCAATAATAGCTGGTCAATAAACAAACAAATAAGCATTATGATCAGCGTTAACTTAAAGTTACAGAACTGTCGTGCCGCATGTGAAATTTATGCAATTGTTTTGCAAACAGATTGATCACTAGTCCAAGTCGTGGGTACGGTACCCACTCAGACTACCCGATTATACCCGCTCGAGAAAAATCGGACCCATTTAGATGTCCGGATTATTCGTCACAATTGACGAAAGTCTCGTTAGGGCTAGGTTAATGTTAGAATCATGGTTTGTTTTAGAAGCTTAAAAATTTGGGGTTGGGTAATAACGACCAAGTTATTTTCTCTTATATAGAAACTTGACTTTAGGATGAAGCTCGCTGACGTTCCTGAACTTTGGAAAGCAGTAGTTTGGTCATGGTTCGCAGCGAGCGTTATTCTTCCTTAGTTACCGCAGGAATATTTGATGATCTTCAGTACACATGTATTTATGTTTAAATGATGGAAAATAGCTGATATTTGGTATAGAATTGTAAATAGGGAGTTGTTGTGCCTTCACCGGTAGGTTTACTAATCGTGATATGGGATATGGGCCTGCCAGCTAGATTTTTAGCTTTTTCGTTCCCAAACAGATCTAGGAGTTAGATATTAGGATTGAATATGGTGCATTGAAAGCAAAGACCAATAGAAGGAAGTATGTTGCAAATCTATTATCAATAATGAAATAAAATAATAGCATACTTAACTAAAGCTTGATAATAATTATTGTCAAGAAAGTGGAACTACTACATGTTCTAATTTCTAAATACATGTTCCTAAGTTCGTATAGAATCCATATTTTACTGTCGCGTGCGTGTCGGTTATAAACTAAGAATAATTATAAGTAAAATAATAAAATGATAATAAATAAAATAGTAATATAAAAAAACAGTAAAATAAAACATGAAAATATGAGTTCAATAGAATTGGAAATATGTTAAATTGTAATTTATGTTTATCCCTATATATCCATACTCATTCCAATGCGAACAATAAGGATTTATTGCCATGAATTACATGATAGTAGAAACCTAGTTTTTTTCATTAAAATCTAGGTTTTTTTTGGAGATATAATCTAGGTTTTTCAAAAAATAGTCGCTGGCAGCACTGGTGACAAAACAAATACGTGAAATGGACGTGTGCTTATGTTTGTAATGTACGCTGAACTCACGTTGTAGCTAGGAGGGAGGGGGTACTGAAATGTTCGGTGTGCGGGATGGTGGAATATTAAACCTTGACCGTGTGAACATGTTACATTCATTAAAGTTTAGCTTCGGTAGACTGCTGTACATAGGTACGATTGTAGCGTAAAATTATGCCGTCTAATCAGAATTACAATATTTATTTTAATCCTGACTTTGAGCTTCGTACACTGTGACCTTTAACCTGTGACCTTGTGCCTTTGACTCTGTGACCATGAAACCCCTGACTCTGTGACCTTGCACCATTGCCCCAATGATGTTTCACATATGTTCATATGATGTCGGTAGTGATGCTGATATTGATGGTGAGAGCGATGGTGCTGGCATTAAGGGTCTACAGGCCACCGCACCGTAGGGAAGGAAAGCAGCCACGCGAGCTAAGGAACGACGTCTCGTTGACATTGTCTGTTGAATTGAACGACGCCTGTTAACTTTACTTTACCCTGCATAAATAATGCTAGATGTGCAGCCATAAACGTACTCATAGATAGGTACACCATTGTGCAGAACCTGACCCAGGATATGTAATATCACACCATTATCAGACTTGACACGAAGACATTGGCGGCTTTTCAGCCTCAAAAATATTTAAACCGAAGAAAGTCTTGGCATGGTCGAATTTGCGAAATTGATGATCTGCTGTGACACTTGTCTGGAAATACTGATTACAAGAGTAATTCAATGGCTAACTAAAGCATAATAAGGCTAATGTAGCATCGAATACGTTCAACGATGTACTTGGGGCATACATCATCAGCCACCTTGTTTGATTCTTAAGGCGTGTATCTGAATGTTTGTCATGAAAAAAATGTTCCAGAAATCGCGGTAGAAGATATGGCAACATGTCAATTGATAAAATAATATTAGGATTCATGCTGACATTGACTCTCATTGCTCTGTCGTTTCTTTTCTAATTTTGTACCTGATGCTGGTTTCATACAGATTTGCAGTGTGAGGTTAAAATTCTGCTGCATGAAGTCACGGATGAGCTCCGGTCTGTTTTTCGTTGATATATCACTCTCACATATGTGATCTGGAAGTTTTTTTATTTGCCTCTAATCGAGTTTGCTAATAGTTAAAGTTCCAGTTTTATATTCATGCAATGTAGAATCATTGTAACATATTTAATCATTAGAGAACTAATTAGAAAAAATAAACAAAGAATCATTTACAATTTGACGAGGAAGTATCAGCAATGCTTATCAAGCTCTCGCCGACACATGCAGCGCTGTCGTCTGCTAACGCGGCAGCGGCAAGTACACCGCATTTATGAGGCGCTGTTGCCGGACGCTTATAATGCTCGGTTGCGGCTCCGCTGATGTGGATGTCGTCGGGGATATCGCGGAGTTTTAAAACTTTTTCAGTTGAGTTAGTTGAGCTGCCAGTGTGGCGGGTGAGTTCGCATCGCTTTTATTTATCAAAACCAATTTATACCATACATTGAAATTATATTATTTGCTCATAAAACGTCGCAGGAATTTCTCAAAAAAAAAAAAAAACACGCGGCCACCCCCGAGCTCACCGTTTATCGAGAGATTTATAATATATCGAGAGAATCATTACCATTATTACTTCTTGTTACCTTCTAAAAATAATTACAGTAATATTCATATTTCCGTCGAGAAATACTGCAAGTACAAGCTTTGCGTGTCACGCTGCATTAAAAATATCACTGCTTTCTAACCGTTATATTAATTATTATAAATGACCTTGTTTAATTAAATCTTTTCATCGCTTGGAATTAATTGTATTTGCCATTTGGACCCAAGAATCACAGAGGGTTGGTGAGACCACTTTCAACAACTTTCCTGAAATTATTGAAACAACAGGTTGACAAAATTAGTGTAATTTTTCTGTGTTATTGCTATTGTAGTATCGCGGTATCAGCATTAACTAGGCCGTTAAACCTGTCGCCGATTCTCAATATCGCCGAACCTTCACAGTTTGTTGCGGGTCTCGAACATGCAACTCACTGCTCCAATTTTGCATTGCTCAACCACCCGACCTACTCGCCGATTTGACCAGAACTGTCGCAGGAAGCTGTGATCAAACACCACGCCTCGCTGCTACAATCCTTGTACTCTAAACTGTTACCACTTGGTTTGGCAAATATTTGATAGTGTACGAATTACAAATTTCCGTACCGTCGTCACCGCGTACTACCACGTACAATACATACAGCGTATAATAGCGTATATTATTTATTGCGTATATAATATTAGCGTATATACAGCGTATAATACCTCAGCCGGACTCGAACGTATTACAACGATCTCCTTACAAGAGCTAAACCACCAATACTTCACATCGACCGTTGCAATGTAGCATTAGGAGCATTTTATTTTGCTCATTGCGCTAATGAAAGCTTACATAGTTAGTTTAATGTTCGAATTAAACGCTGTGACCAGGTTAGTGGCGCGAGGAAACACTTGCAAGAAGGCCTCCAGCAGTCCCTCCTGCCCTTCTTGGTGACCGCTCGGCTGTCATGGATTAAGTCCCTCCTCCACGGTGATAACTTTCTTTAGCAGCTTTCTTCCCACAGAAATGTTTATAGGGATAACTTCGCAACTTGAATAACAGCATGCGGATATTGGTCTGAAGGTCTAAGTTAAAACAACAGTAATTCTTCATATGGACTAATTTGAGCTCAAATTCTCCCAAATATGATATGTAAAGAATACAATGATAGATGATTCAGTGATCGAATATTTGATTATTTAGATATTAGTAATACTGTACGCTAACAGCAGCAGTATGCGTGTTGTGTTACTTGTACAATTACGCATTTGTACCCAAGGCAAAAACAATTTTTGTTTTCAATGTTGTATTCTAGCAGCATTATTATTTGAATATTGAATATTATCGTTATTTTCAATTGAACACGCAACAGTTTTCGAAGAATGCAGATGAAATTCACAATGTACAATTTTTTTGAGTTACCTACAAAATATTTATATTATTTATTTGCTAGCATTGAGATCAAATTAACAATGTTTATCCCACATAACGATAATTTCACATTTATATGCATTTTTCCTACACACTTTTCTATAATAATAACTAATGTCATTCATTATTTGATCAAAATATATGGTTTGCAAAAATGATGGAAAACCATTAATTGTTTTGATGCGGTGTCGACATGTACCGTGGCAGATATGGTTCAAAGACTTGTTAAATTGAAAATGTTTTGGAGGCCGATAGGTCCCTCAAAGACCGTAAAATTATTTCCTAAATAATCATATCTTGCATCAGCTAAAGCAAAATATCCTTCATAAACATTTCTGATCTATTTATATATGTACAAACTGCTATCAAAATGCTACCATAGAACGCTAAATTTATCCAGCCTTCACGTGCTGGTTTTAATAAGTTATAGATACTTTGGGGAGTGCCACGTCACATTTTGTTGATTATGTAGAGCATTTTGCCTTCTATCCTAAGCTTCACGCGGGGTCGGTTTTCTTGATGAAGAAAAATCTTAAAATTTGTTAGCTTATAGTTCTCAATAACGTGTTGAAACCTAAACGAGAAAAATTCGTACATCGATGTAGATATGTGATGACAATGGTTCAGTATATTGATAGTGGGTCAAAATTCAACGGCTAACTGTTAGAAACGCGTTTCGTTGAAGTTGCATCTCTTCGTATTCGTCAGAGGAAATGTTCGAGTAAATGTATCCGTTTAACAGAAGTAGTTAGTGATACTTGCGTTAGCACAATTAATTAGTTCATCATGCAGCGCATCACCCCGCACGGGTTTACTGGACTAATTAAACTTCATGTTAGTGATGAAGGGTTGAAACTATTGACCTTATACAATGTATTTCTATTCAATTACGAAAGCAATCCGTTTTACGTTGGAACATTTGTATACTTTTTTTCCGATTGATAGTTTTATGACAGCAGTTTTCATGTTTACGTGTTTTCAATTTGCATATAAACATCCCAGTAGTAAATTTAAGAGAAATTTGTAAAAGTGCAACACAGCCTCTTTTCAATTTTTTACTGGTTCCAGCAAAAACTTGGGAAAGCAAACATGTTTTTTTGGACTTCAAATGATGCTGAGCTCAAAGAAAAATAAATAAGCCGCATTTGCAATCAACGCAAGTTCTGTTGCAAGAAGAAGGCACGAGTTGTGTATAAGATCTTCTTAAATCACTTATATTCATTCAGAATTTTTCGCTTATTGCTAGTGAATTAATGAGGATAACTTCAATTAATAGTATGGTAACATTATCCATACAATTTATGCATCCAACAACTGCCATATTTCATAGAAGATATGATATTTGTCATATTTACTATTCATTTGCTACGTAAATCTTAGTTGCTATAAAGCTTACGCAATGTTTATTCAGTACATGGAGAGGTCAACATTGTTTGTTTGAAAGGGTGTTTGTTTGCTTGAAAGGGTGTTTGTTTGTTTGAAAGGGTGTTTGTTTGCTTGAAAGTTTGTTTGTTTGTTTGAAAGTGTGTTTGTTTGAAAGGGTGTTTAGATAGCTAGCCTTCATGGCCTCTGTTTGCGTTTGATTATTACTGGGCGTGTAGAAGAACGTTGGTCCTCTAAAAGAGTTACAAAAATCGTCGTGGACGATATGGCAAACAGTCAATTGATAGAATAATATTATGATCTATGCCACTTTGACTCCCTTCGCTTTGTATTCTATTTACAAGTTCTGCACGTAATACAAGTTTCATAAAGATATGTAGTGTGGAGTTTGAATTCTCTTGCATCAAGTAACTATTGTTCTCCGGTCATGGTTAGCTGACATTCTCTCATTTCCATTCCCACTTAAATGATCTTGGAATTTGTTTTCATTTGCCTCCAATCGAATTAGCTTTCAGTAGAAGTTCCAGTTTTAAAATGATAAAACATAGAAATATTGGCACATAATTATTCATTAGTGAACTATATGGAAATAATAAACTTCGAATCAGTTACTATTTGACGAGAAAGTATAAGTCATATTTATCAAGCACTCGCTGACACATGCAGCGCTGTCGTCTGGTAACGCGGCAGCGGCAGGTCAAGTTCACCGCACTTATGAGGCGCTGTTGCCGGACCACTGCATCCCAGGGAGTTAATTACAAATTGTGTTTATTGGGAAAATTAATTGAATAAATAAAATTTGCCACTCATTTAATGTGTTACTTCATATTATCAGAATAACTTTTTCCAATATATTGAAATGGATCAATATGCTCAAAACACTGCATAGGAATTTAACTTAATCATTCTACCACTCCGAGCACACTATGTATGTTACGCAGTAATTATGAATGATCAACTGAAAGATTGAACATCACGAACACTATTAGATAAAAGCTCAAGTGCTCGCGTGCCGCATGTGCAATTAAAATTTACCAATTTATATTGGTAAAATACACAATTACGCTGGATGATAAGCTCTGACTTCATGTACTCAGTGGTGACACCTTTTGGCCACTCCTGAGCGTTGCACGATTTTTCAAACAATGCTGGACGCAAACCTGCAGGATCAAACGACTCTTAATTGCATAAAACAATATACATGATACATCATTCACTGTCTCATGCGATGGAACAAATTCAATAGTACTGATAATAGATAACTTTTTTTGGTAAGCTGTAGAAGTTTCACGACGATTCAATATCAATCATTTTGCAACTCATGACATTCCGCGCATTTCGTTAGAAACATCAAAAATCGAGCTTTAATAATTGTTAGCCTTCTGGCTCTTGTTTTTATTTATTCTTCAAGGCGTAAAGAAAAATGTTGTTCAGATCGAATTTCTGTTATATTTTTTGCAAAAATTCAATTGATATGATAATATCATAATTCACGCAGACTGACACATTTCTTGTGTTGTTAGCGCATTTTCTCGTTTATGGAAAAAGGCGCTATTATGTTCGTCATGTCCGTCCGTCCGACAGTGACTTCACGTTTCCGTCGATTTTAAGAATACTTTAAAAAAGGAATTTCACCGACGGACGATAAAACAAAACCAATAATTTAACCACAGTGTAATATACCAAACGCTAAATGATGTACTGAGTGCAGTGCACTGTACTTATCGCAATGAAAACTAATTTATGCACGAGAGAATGCGCTCACTGTCACTCACTGCAGTGAGTACTGATCTCATTTTTTCAAATTTTGAAATACAAATTTCATATTCATATTTGGATTTTCAATTGACTTACGTCAAGTCACTTGCGCACTCAGGTATCCGTTCCGGTGAAGTTCTGTGTTTTTGCTATTTAAATACTTTCCTCACATACACACCTTTTGAAGCTATCAGCTTCTTGGTAATACCACGAAAAAGTTCATCACGCGCCTGAAAATTCACAGTTCGTGTAGGTTGGTCACCTGAACCACTACGATAGCCGTCACGCAAAGGTAGTCAAGGGTAGCAATTCATTCTGTTTTAATTCGTAATTAAAGTGAACATATAAGGTAAATGATTACCAGAGAAGATTAAATTGAGGATATTGATATAAATTCATCATAATATCACATATTTCAGCGTTGTTCGTCGTTTACAGCTTGTTTAATTTGGAAATTACATGATACTCTTAAATATTATTGTGAGAAATGTTTGCGTATTAATCAGAGTTGACCCAAACTGAAGCAATTTAGTAGACGGCATTATTCTCATTATTACTGTTATCCCATATGAAATTGCATGACATTTGTACAATTTCTTGACACCCGCGACGAACTTATCTTGCTAGGAACCCAGTGAGCGTCGTCAACAATTTTCGTTTTTCATTATTGTTCCGCTAGAGCGGATTGTGCCAATGGTGGAACCATCTTATCTCTGAATATTTTTATCATTTGTTTGTTTACATTGAAAATTGGTCTAAATTCCCATTACAAAGAGATTAACTCATAATTTCTTTGTAAACGTTTCAGATACCATGAACAATTAAAAAATTAATTTTCATAATTATACTTGTATCCATAAAGTTTGTTAACAAGCGCGCTACAGTTGGGCATAGGCTAACTGCCTCTACTACTCCAGCCTTCACCGGGTTGCGCTTGTCGTACGACGCGTAGGTTTCAACGAGTCAACTTTACCCTGGAGAACACGCGACGTACACGCTGACGGAATACATTTAGGGCAAATTTCAATATAATGGCTTCGCAGCCTCAAAAAAGTTCAAACAGGTTTAATTAAATTACTAATATCTTGCCATGAATGCGGTGACAACTATCCGAAGATACTGATAACAATAGTTTTTTTATGGCTAACTAATGCAGATCTAAGCTAATGAATCTGCGATAAGTTGCAACTCAGTACTTTGTGCACCTTTCGTCGGCATCCTAAAGAAGGGAGTTCTGTGATCGCTAGCCTTAATTGTTTTTTGCTTGTGTTTGATTCTTAAGGCGTGTAGAAGAATGTTGGTATGCCAAAAGAATTCCAAAACTTGTCGTGTAAGATGTGGCCGATTGAGAGAATGATAAATAATAATAAATATAGACATACTATAAAAAAGTTTAAATGTATACCTATGCACATCTATATTCAATTTTATTTATTATAAATATTCTAAATCTAACACACATAAATTATTTTCAATTTTTATAGATATAACGATGTTGGTATGCCAAAAGAATTCCAAAAATTGTCGTGTAAGATGTGGCCGATTGAGAGAATGATAAATAATAATAAATATAGACATACTATAAAAATGTTTAAATGTATACCTATGCACATCTATATTCAATTTTATTTATGATAAATAATCTAAATCTAACACACATAAATTATTTTCAATTTTTATAGATATAACGAAAATTATGTGTATAAATAAATATAAATAACAATAAATACTGAAAAACAATTGATAGAATAATATTAGTATATAATGCCACTTTGACTCCCTTCGCTTTGTATTCTATTTAGGGAATGAATAAACGTGCACCTTCGCGAGGCTAGGCGCAACTCGACCAATCACGTCGGAGCTACAACATTCAGCCTCGTCCCAAGACGCTAATAACCAAATCTATGAATTAACAAAATAATATCACAGTTAAACGAGATTCCATATTCTAGTCCTAAAATAAATATATTTAACCATTATTGAGTCACTAATCTAACACAAAAGAATATCATCAAAATAACACGTGGTCAAAACGGTACTACTGAAAATAAAATAAAAATATCACACAATATGCATACCGTCACACGCATTAAAAAAAAGAGTTTTTTATTTTATTATGTTTATCTGTACGTTATTTTTTAGTTTTAGCATCGAATAAGTTTTTAGTTTAAGCGTTTTTTTTAGTTGTCTGTTGCAGCTTAATGCCCAAAAACTTTTGCTTTCCGTGCAACCCTTCTTTCACAAGACAATAGTAGTAGTTGTAACTTGTATGTGACCTCTGTTACATCAATAAAACATTGCAATCCTTGCCCATCCAACTTACAGTTGGTGAGTAGGTGAATGTGTGGACATACATGAGGGGAATGTGTGGACATACATAAGGGAAATGTGTGGACATACATGAGGGGAATGTGTGGAAATACATGAAGGGAATGTGTGGACATACATGAGGGGAATGTGTGGACATACATGAGAGGAATATGTGGACAGACATGAGGGGAATGTGTGGACAGACATGAGGGGAATGTGTGGACAGACATGAGGGGAATGTGTGGACATACATGAAGGGAATGTGTGGACATACATGAGGGAATGTGTGGACATACATGAGGGGAATGTGTGAACATACACGAGGAGAATGTGTGGACATACATGTGGGGAATGTGCGGACATACATGAGGGGAATGTGTGGATATACATGAGGGGAATGTGTGCACATACATGAGGGGAATGTGTGGACATTCACGAGGGGAATCTATATGCCTGGCAAACCGCAGGATTGCAGGAGACAATCACTCATTATTAAAAATCTTCAAAACCTAATATTAACTTAAATAAAAACACTGAACATTAATGGAATGTATTGCATTCTTGAGTCTCCCGTTAGTTTGTCTGATGAACAACAGGAAGCCACGCTAATTAAAATAACATTATTCTATTTAGGAGCGGCGGTTAAAAGGGAACTTGACTGAAAGGCTTGTGCTGCTTTGCTATTAAAAAATATTATTTTAATTAATTGAAGATTAAAAGTGTAGTTACAGATCCTAGGAGGGAATATGCAGCCTGTCTCTTATACACATCTAGATGTGTATAAGAGACAGATTGTATTGTGCGCTATGGTCGTTAGTTGCGCTTATTAATACAAGGTATAAGGAAATTATCGTCACTATGCTAAGCGACGTCATGAGATAATTTTGAAAACCGAATTTTATTGCAAATTATGCAACCAACTCATCGTCTGGTGGTTAGATTTTTGTTTCGCTAAACATCCATGTTAAATAATTATCTTCACTCAACTGGAATGCTTGCGTTTCCGGCCTTCTGGCAGGGCAGCCGACTCTCCTACCTATTATTGGTAATGAATTACAAACGTGGAATAATATCGCGACTCATAGCATAACTTCATCTATCTCTCATATGCTAAACTCTTTACAAAGAGTTCTGTTTCACGTAATTTTTGATCAGCTCCCAGTTTCACTGTTTCAGACAGGCTTCTGTTGCATCGCTTATAAAAGTAATAGGGTCTACCCAAAAAATATTTTCGTCTGATTTCAAAGAAAATATTTTACGTCAACTGAATAATATATCGACAATAAAAAATTTTACTGATCTCGAAATTTCTTCTTATATGCCTTCAATTNTTTTTTTTTTTACATTTTACGTATGTATGTGAAGTTTCATGACAATCGGATAATAACTGTAGAAGTTTTCCGTTTGCTAGGTCGGTCCCCTTAACTTACTATTCTATGTTTTTTACTTTAATTATTTTGTACGTAAAATAAAGTTAAATTCTTCTACGTTATGTCACTCGAGCGCTCATGTCGCAGGTTCGTTAACGCTTAATTAATTATTGTATTAAAAATTTCTTCCATGTGAGTAAGCTGACCACGGAATACAATAACAATGACTGATAACTTCAGTGTGCTCAAATCGACAATTTGGCATACATTTAACTCGCAGAAAACGCCAAGTGTATTTAACTCTCTCCTCTTTATTCTCCTGCAATTCTCCAAACCACACTGGTATTTTCGTTATGATTTGCAACGACCATTATTCTTCTTCAGTTACCGCAAGAATATTTTTTCATTTTCAGTACTCATAAATGAAAATAAAAAGCGGTTTAGCGCTGATTATGCGGTAAGCCTGATACTCATCCTTAACTCATTATTATGAAAAAATCAACTTGATGAATATTTTCTGCTCGGCTACGCTCAAATCTTTGCATAGAACAAATTTTTCGAAAAATTCATACAAGCAAAATGTTTTTATTTTTACATTTTACGTATGTATGTGAAGTTTCATGATGATCGGATAATAACTGTAGAAGTTTTCGTTTTGCTAGGTCGGTCCCCTTAAGATCTCAGAATATTTAAAGCTCGTTACAATCTCGAACGCGCAACTCACAGTTTCAATTTTGCTTTGCTTAAACGCCCGGCCTTCTTGCCGATTCTGACCAGAAACTGACACTCAGAGATGGGATCGAGCAAGCGCCTCTCTGCTCCAATCTTGACACTGCTTGGATTTTTGAGTGGGGTCATTAAAGTAAAGTTAAAATAATAGTATTTATATGTTAAAATGTAACTCAGTACTCACTACAGTGAGTGATAAAGAGCGCATATACTCGTTGATGAAAACGTGACGTCACGAACAGACAATAAACGCAATTGTCCTTAGTTCTCGTTGACGTTCCCGAACTTTGGAAACCGGTAGTTTGGTCAAGATTCGCAGTGAGCGTTATTCTTCATTGGTTACCGCAGAAATATTTACCTATCTTCAGTACTCATGCATGGATTGTCGAGTGAATCTCATTCCAGTATACTATGGAATTGCATGCGTAATTTTAAACTGCTGGAAATGACTGTTATGTGTTAATAAATAAATAAGAACTGACGTTGAGGCTAGTAGGGTTTTGTTAATAGAAGGATTTCAATAATCGGTCTCTGGTCTGGTGGAATAAGGCCATTGATAGTTTAAGGTGAAAGTATTATACAGCTTATTATCGTTGGACTGCATTGCATAGGTACGGTTTTAGCGTAAAATTAGGCCGTCTATTTAGGATCAATAGATTGATTATAATCCTGACCCTGACACCTTGCACCCCTGACCCTGTGACCCCCCGCTCCTGACCCAATGAGGTTTCACATATGTTCATATGATGTCGGTAGTGATACTGATGAAGATATTAATGGTGACAGCGATGGTGCTGGGCCGCTGGCATCAAGGGTGCACAGGTCACTGCATCGTAGGGAAGGAAAGCCGCCACGCGAGCTAAGGAACGTCGTCTTGTTGACGTTTTCTGTTGAAGTCGAAGGTTGAATTGAGTGACAGCTATTAACTTTACATTACCCGGCATAAATAATCAGTTGTGAAAGATTTGCAACCATCACCGTACTGATCGATTGGTACGCCGTTGTGCAAGACAAGTCCAGCAACCTCACGACTTATACGTTACCTGACGATAAGATTTAACTTTCATGGCTTTCAGCCACAAATTTTAATAGTTAATATTGCATTTTGAGATATCAATCCATGCCACAACATATTATGCGATTACAAATGTCCAGGACTACTGATAACAAGAGCAATTCAACGGCTAACTAATGCAGAATCAGGTCAATGGAGCATCCAACAAGTTGCAACGCTGTACTTGGCGCATACATCATCAGCAGTCTTGTCCGGTTCTCAAGGCGTGTTAGAAGAATGTTTGTCATAAAAAGAGTTCCTTAAATCGTCGTAGTAGATATGCAAAAAGTCAATTGATAGAATAATATTTGGACTTGTGCTGACTCTAACACTCATTGCTCTGTCGTTTATTTTCAAGTTCAGCACATGATGCAAATTTCATACAGATACGCGGTGTTGAGTTTAAATTCTCTTGCATCAAGTCACTCATGCTCTCCGGTCTGTTTTCCGTTAATATTGTCACTCGCATATGTTATCTGGTAGTTTCTTTTTATTTGTCTCCAATCGAAAAAGCTTATATATGAAGTTCCAGTTTAATACCAATAAAATATGAATTATTTGTACATTTTAATTCATTAGAGAGCTAATTATAAGATATATGAATCAGTTCCTATTCGACAGGGGAAAAAAGCAATGCTTATCAAGCTCTCGCCGACACATGCAGCGCTGTCGTCTGCTAACGCGGCATGTCAAATTTACCGCACTTATGAGGCGCTGTTGCCGGACGCTCGTAATTTGCAGTTTGCATGGCCGGGGATATCGGGATATCCTAGAAGTTTGTTTATTTATGTATAGCAGCTTGTATTTTTGTTGAAGAATATGGCCCTCCCATAAACCCTTGTTCTAAATGTGAGTTCCGTTTTTTTCAAAAATATCGAAATGGATCAATATTTTTTAATATTAGTATTCATTTTTAAAATGAATGCGGTGAAGTCCAATATAATATAAAATAGGCAGAAATAGATAATAGTACAAACAGTCAGTATTACTTTAAATATGATCATAAATCTTAGTCTTAGGGGGTTAGCCTTCCCTGTCCTTAGAACCTAGTGACGCCCTGATTTTAACCACGCGGCTAAACGAAGCACCCGCTATGTTGTTCAATGATAGTCAATGATCAACATACAAATATGTATTATGAGCAGAATTAGCTTAAAGTACCAGCACAATAGTGCCGCATGTACAATTTACGCAATTGTATTGCAAACAGATTGATCACTAGTCAAAGTCGCGGATACGTTACCCACTCAGACTACCCGATTATACCCACTCGAGAATAATCGGACCCATTTAGATGTCCGGATATTAAGTAGAATTGATAGAAACCTCGTCACGATTAGGTTAGGGTTAGAATCATGGTTTGTTTAAGAAGGTTTAAGCGCTTGGGGTTGGGTGAAAAAAGCCAAGTTCTTTTCTTTTTGGAGAAACTTTATCTAACTCTCGTTGGCGTACCTGAACGAGATACGAACGTACCTTAATCATGATTCCCAGTGAGCGTTATTCTTCTTCTGTTACCTTCTTTCAGTACTCATGGATGGATAATTAAGTGAATATCAACTAAAGTATTATGGTATGTAAAAAGTAGTATAATGTTATAGGATATTGGAAGATGTAAGTTGGAGCTAAGGAGATAGTAGTGAGAAGGTGAAATTTCGGAGTTCGGTTTGCGGGTTGGCGGAGTAAAGGCCCGTTTACACTAGTGGCAACGACATGCGCTTTGAGTCGTTTGCTACAGTGCCTCACCGCGCACAACCGTTCACACTACTTTTGTACTCGGTAGTTTGCGACCGCGCGCTTTGGACACTAGTTGCCACCTAGACGTCAATGAGGATGGATGTAACCGAATTTGAGCTGTGGGCCATTGTTCTCGGGTGTGCTGCGGTCCGTCATTCTTCGCACTATGCCAGTTGTAAACGAGAATTTAGCATAGGCATCATAATTAGAGAACTAGCACATTCAAATCCAAAAGATACAGTTTATAAAAAACATAGTCTATTCTTAAATAAAAAGTTCCCATATTCGTCCCGATATTATATCATCCTTTGAAATCGCTAAACGGTAATGCATAAATTGTCAGGAGTTGCTAAAATCACATAAACTAAGCACGTCATGTAAAAATAACTTACATCATTTGCATTTCGATTTTTGTACTCCTTTGACCGATCACTCCATAGGCATTCGTGTTCTCTATAAAGATCAATTAGGCGCTGTCGACATTTGGTGTGCCGGACCAGCGTACACAATAAACCTTACTACTACTAGACCACAGACAGCTATGTACTAACTAAGAATTTAAAAGCAAAGAATAGTCCACAAAAATTCATATCGTTATAGAAAACGTTTCGGAGACCAGCTCCATCGTCAGTTCGTTGAATCTAGAATCACAAATCAGAAGTGACAAATTAATACACTGAAAGCACAGAACGAATTTAATTTCTTTAATTAATTAATTTAAATTTTTAATTTTATTTAAATTCTTAGTTAATTTGCGATTTAAGCATACAAGTGATATCAATTCTTTAATAGCTATCTACTAAGCGCCGCGCTTGTGTTTCATGAGGCATGGCCCCTGTCAATCGCTAGCTCGTCAATCGGTCAAGAAGCGCATGCAGAGGCTGCAAAGCGCCTCTGCATGCGCTTTGAGGCACTTGATTCTCGTGTGTTGCCCCTAGTGTGAACGGGCCTTTAGATGTTTGGCCTTGAGAGCAGGTTACATTCATTATATCATAACTTCGGTGGACTGCAACGCTTAGGTATGATTGCAGCGTATTCTGCCGTCTAATGAGGATTAATATGTCGATTTTATTCCTGACCCTGTGACCTTGCACCCCTGACCCTGTGACCCCCCGCTCCTGACCCAATGAAGTTTCACATATGTTCATATGATGTCGGTAGTGATGCTGATGAAGATAATGGTGACAGCGATGGTGCTGGCATCAAGGGTGCATAGGCTACTGCATCGTTTGGAAGGAGAGCCGCCACGCGAGCTAAGGAACGACGTCTTGATGACGTTTTCTGTTGAAGTCGAAGGTTGAATTGAGAGACACCTATTAACTTTACTTCACACGGCATAAATAATCAGTTACGCTAGATGTGCTACTATAAAGGTACTCATCGATAAGTACACTATTGTGCGGAACCTCTCTAGAGACGTAATCTACAGCACAATTACCAGAGGATAAGATATACTACTCGTGGCTTTTCAGCCTCAAAAATAAGTTCAAGAATGCAAGGAACCAATCGAACGAAATTTAGTATCTGCGTTGACACCGGTCCGAGAATACTGATTAGAAGAAGTAAGAGAGTAAGTTCATGGCTAACTAATGCAGAATCAGGTTTATGAATCATCAAGGAAGTTGCTACGATGTACTTCGCGCATACTTCGTCAGCAACCTTGTTTGATTCTTAAGGCGTGTAAAAGAATGTTGATCATTCAAGAGAGTTCCAGAAATCGTCTTTGAAGATATGGCAAAAAATCAATTGATAGAATAATATTAGGATACGGGTAAGTCCCTATCGCATTTCTCCCTCAAAACCAATTTTCATCAATCATTGAAATAATAGATTTGCTCAAAACACGTTGCTGACGTAGCATCAAGCATTTTACAACATCAAACTTATGAAATGTAGCAGAGTGGCCTATTTGGTACAGTTAGGACTACCAGGAATGGAGCAGCGAGGTGCGGGTTTGATCCCAGCTCCCTGCGACAGTTTCTGGTCAGAATCAGCGACGAGGCCGGGCGGATAAGCACAGCAGAATTTGAGCAGTGGATTGTGTGATCAACAAGCGGTTAATAATCTGCTTTTTTGAGACTCAGTGACAGGCCTACGGCCCAATAAACGCTGAAACAGCTATTATTAGTATTATTATTACTACTAAGATACACTTCACCAGCTACATCCATCAATTAGTCTTCATTGTCTCTGCTTGTGTTAGATTGTTATTAAGGTCATGTAGACAAATGTTGGTCTGAGGAGACCGCTACCAGTCACAAACATGTTCATTAAAAAATGCTGCAAAAATTCAATTGAAATGAGAATATCAAGATTTATTGTATATGAGAGACTGTAATATATTTTAAATTTCAGTACCTAATAGAAATGTTATAGACATTTTAAAGTTGAAATTACATTCCTAGTCAAGTCCCTCGAGCTGAAATGCGCTGCGATATTACGGCCACAGCGCCTACGGCCGAGGCGAATCCCGTCAGGCGAATGGCCGCCATTGATGGATGCACCTGCCAGAGGCAGTGCACCTGCCAGAGGCAGTGCACCTGCCAGAGGCAGTGCACCTGCCAGAGGCTGTGCACCTGCCAGAGGCTGTGCACCTGCCAGAGGCAGTGCACCTGCCAGAGGCAGTGCACCTGCCAGAGGCTGTGCACCTGCCAGAGGCTGTGCACCTGCCAGAGGCTGTGCACCTGCCAGAGGCTGTGCACCTGCCAGAGGCAGTGCAGCTGCCAGCAGACTGCAGCTGCTGCAGTGCTGCACAGCTGCTCAGTATACGCAGGGACTTCGTAGCCATGCTGCTGCACAAGGTGGGAGTTGATCAGACTAACTTAATTTCTAGGTAGTGGTTGAACTTTGATTGATATACGTATATATGTACGGTTGTGAGGATTGGTATTTATATTTATTACCTTCAACGGTATCATTTAAAGCCTATGGTAGTTTTATCAATTGCCTGAATGAACTTTGATCTCAACAAGTACTTTTCGGGATCACTCCGATAACGTAACTCTTCTCGGTAGAGTTTTTAGTTAAACTACCGGTAGTCTACTGTCAGGTTTAGCACGAGGGTGTCGGACAAAAAAGTTCTCACACTGGCAGCCATGACTTGACAAGGAGAATTGACACAAATGATTATCGCAACTCTCATATACTTGATAAAGAAAATCATACCCAAATACAGAGCTGGGCACGGTGATAATGACGAGCACACAGGCCTACTTGCAGACAGCCCAACACAGACCTAGCAATAATTAGCACACGGTAATAAACAGTTGGTACTGACACCGGCCTAATAGTAATATAACTCCCGAGCATTAGCACGATCTCCCCTTAAATTCCTAGCGTGTACATCACCGGATATGTGACGGAGGCGGACGTTGGAAGACTTCTCTGGGGCCTATACTTTCAAAAAAAAAATTAAGAGATCGTAAGTTCATCAGCCAATCATTGACGGCCTTTCAAGCAAAATGCACCAATCATAGCCGAGAAAATAGAGCGTAAGTACTTACGTTCACTTAGCGAGTTATGAAAGTATGGCCCCTGGACTTGTTCAGTCATATTCCGGGCAGTAATTGGACTCGGCGTTGGTTTCTTCTCAGCGGTATTTTCTAACGCTGTGGTTGGTGTTATCTGAAGGGACGTCGTGACTAGGGAGTTTAATTCTCGATGCGTGATGGGGCGTTCGTTTGAAGACTTCTCCGTGACTCCGTAGATGCTGGCCTCAAGCATAAACTAACCAAGCGGATTTACTCCTTTCCTCGGTGATACCAACACGTCGTTCAATCTTCCTCTTGTAGCTAATTCTCCGAAGGAGTACCAATTCTGATGTCATACTCAATGAGACAATACTTCACCGGAATACTGTCCTTTACACTTCACTCTATCGATCACACTGGAGAGTCTCCAACACAAAGACTTCCTCCCCGCACGCTGGTTGACTCTAACTGCGCTCCCTCTGCTTCTACCTCGCCCCTTATATAGCCCAGTTCACTACCCGCGCGAGGCGTCACTTAATCTTTCCCTGACGACCCAAGTTTTTCCCCTAAGTCCGAGTTGCCTATTCTTGTGTACAAATCCTATTCCTAATCAGCCCTATTCATGTGTACCAATCCTATTCCTAATCAGAGTCACCCCTCACCCCTCCCCTCCCTTCTCACCCCTCCCTTGTCACCCCTCCCTTGTCACCCCTCCCCTCACACTCCCCATTATACATACAAGTTTTGTTCACTTGTTCAAACTCCGTGCAAAAGCAAATGACGTCGTAACAACGTTGATTATGAGTTAATTTCGTCTAAACAACGTTATTTCAACGTTACTTGGTGGGAACCATCTCTGCGTTGCTCAGTCTGCATTTTCGCATGGTGCGTTCCAAGGCCCATGCATTTATTAACATCCATCATCGACAGCTTGGAGACGGATGACGACGAAGGCGGTGCATCAGCGTGACCTAGGACCACGACGTACTAAACTTATTCATCGGTTATTGACTGATCGCTTGAATGTTTTATCGCAGGCACAGCAGGAGGAGCTGTATGCACAGCAGTACTGCACACTGGTGCTGTGCGTTAGCTGTGCTGTGGACGTGTACAGCGATGATGTGCGTACAGCACTCGCCCCCCTGAGTTGTGCACTGCAGCGCCTGCAGCAGAGCACAGCAGCGCTGCACGCTGTGCACACTGACCGTGCACAGCATCTCTGCACGCAGGTCTGTGCAGACAAAGTAATTTAGTTCATTAATTAATATTTAATACAATAATGCCAACAATTGCGGTACAATTAATGTAACAATTTCTGTACAATTGATGTAACATTGTTCATAGAAGTGCTACTGAGCTCCTGGTCGTTGGTCAACGTTTCGGCAGCTTACGACAATGCAATCAAATTCTCACTACTTGCAGGCTATAAATAAGGCAAATACGATCAAAATTGAATAAAATAAGCGATATTACTTCATATCCACACTCGCCGCAATGGCGTGCCCCATTCCCATGCAGAAGCTATACATGAAAGCTTCAGTTAACAATGACATATGTTTAGTAAATATCGCGAACGTTTCAAGATAATTATTGGTAATTATATTGCACAGATGGCACAGCTGGCGCAGGACGTGGAGGCGCAGCTGGCTAAGGCTGAGAGGCATCTCCTGCTGGGGACGTCGCTGAGGCCACTGCTGGAGGCCGAAGCCCTGGCCAGGTTCTGGGAACTGCTTGGTCGACTCAGAGTTCTGCGTGGGGGAGACGTGGGCCCCGGCCGAGACGCTGGTCCCGATGGGGACATGGAGGACGTGGTGGTCCGACGCCATCTTAAGTCTCATTTCAGGTGGACTGCGAGTTAAGGCGTGTGCGCCTGTTTATTTTTGTTTACCAGCGTGTGTTTCTGGACGACCTGTGACTGAGCGCAAGCGAATAGCATGCAGTGCAGCGGCACAAACATTGTGGTTCTGAGACTCGAGTTTATTGGAGTTACAAACGAGCATCGGTTTCTTGGACGGGACATGCAGTATGTAAACAGACGATACTTATTCTCCGCTTCACAGTAGTTATGAGTATCAGTGCCACGTTTGGTGAATACACCGTCGACTGCTGCGAGAGATAAAAATTATTTCTTCAAAAAATATGATGGTTGTCACTAAAATATTCCTTTCTGTTTCAGGTATGCTTTTTAATGATATTTTTTTCTGTAATAGTGAATTCACTTGACCCAATTAAAATGGTATGAGATTACAAGCCGTCCTGTAAGCTTACAGATACAAAAGAAATGCTACATGGCTGCTGATATGAAGCTTGCAGTGGACAAGGTTATTGTAAATGCTCAATGGCATGTTTGTTGATATGGTAATATTATATCAATAAAGGAAAAACAAGTAATAATCACAGAAAATGTCATTTATTCTACAGCTACAGCATCTACAAAGGAAGAAGAGGACTTCAGAGTACTGTTAGTAATGGATGAGTACACTCTGCATGCTACAATTGTTTTAAAAATTATATTTTATTTCAAGTGTCCTGGATTATTCCTTTTGATATTACCCCAGGGATAATTTGATATGCTATTATTTTATGTTTGCTGTCTTACCAATGACATATGAAATTTTTTGGCCATGCCATACAATGACAATTGCCAAAACCTTTAAAATGAGCCTAAACTTGTTTATGAAATGTTCCATGGTAAGAAGTTATTGATGAAAAACACTCAAAACCATCCCTTATTACCCCGTTTGATGGTAATATTTCACAGTTCATAGATAGATGGTTACATATGCCAAGTAAAGAGGTAAATTTGCCTGTTGATGACAGCAGGAGCCAAATTGTTATGCTAAGCATCAGTTGAATTCTTGCTAAACAATAAACAAAAATTATTTTTCAGTAAATGGGGGTTCATTTTCAGCTAAACTTCAGTCTCTTTGTCTCAACTGTTAATTTTTCAATTGAAAAAGTCCTAGGTTGATTGATGTCAATTACAGAAATGATAAATTTCTGAAGTTCATCCTGTGAGACATAATTTTTAATGTTCCACCCTGCCTCACAATGCTGACTAAAACAGGAACACTTTCTTGGCTGCACTTGGATTCCCTGGAATGGTACTGGTAGTTCACATTTAATATTGATGAAACTGGTCCTAAAATTGAAAAACTGCTGCTTCTGACAAACACTGTGGCTCTAAAATAACATAAAAAGATGCTTAACATATTTCTAATAAAACTGAATGTGTGATGGCCTGGCTTCAAAGTCATGTGTTTTGGTTTGATAGGAAGTCTCATAATTGGCAAACTTTAGTAAAATTAAATAGTACCGTCAACCGGGGCTACTCGGGACAGGCCTCCGACACGGCGTAAAACTGTTGTAGTAGCGAAACTAATTGGAATATTGCAAAACTTAAAATAGAGGCGTAAACGTCAACATTTTTCCTATCTATGTAGTATAAAGGAAGTCGAAAAATACCGTAAAATGGGGTAACTTAGACCGGCGGGGTAACTTAAACCACTTTTTGTTTTTTTAACAAAAACCCCCACAACTCAAAAACTATTTGACATAGAAAAATTTTGTCAATGGGCATTAAAGGCCTAATACCTGTCTCTTATACACATCTAGATGTGTATAAGAGACAGTAACAAGTCTTTGCTGAAACTATTCTATTTTTATATTTTCCCTATTCTATTTCTGTCTCTTATACACATCTAGATGTGTATAAGAGACTACCTCTACATCATCTACAATGAAAGAGGAGGACTTCAGAGTACTGTTAGTAATGGATGAGTACGCTCTGCATGCTTCAAATGTTTTGAAATGAAGTTTTATTCCCATTGTCCCAAGTAGCCCCGACTGACGGGGCTACTCAGGACAATCTTTATTTTGCGTCTGGCACCTTACGAATAGCATACAGAATTTTGTTGACAATGCCATTCGATAGCCCTCGCAAAGAGCTATAAAATGAGCCTAAATTTGTTTATGAAATGTTTCATCGTAAGAAGTTATTAACAGTTATTACCAAAAAAACGATCAAATCTGTCCCGAGTAGCCCCGGTTGACGGTAAATGTCTGTAAAATTAGAAACAGCTGTTCAATGCAGGCTCCTACAAAATAATGTATCAAGAAACCTTTTTGCAATATTGTAAGAATGTCTGACAGCTGGCATATACTCAATTAACATGTAAAAGGGACAAAAAATTAAAGAACATTGTCATATTTCTGTGTTTAATTGCCTTTAAAAAAATGACAAATATTTATACTTTTATAGAAGAAAAAAAATTTGCTATGCAGCCATAGCTTGGCAACTGACTTAGCAGCTCAAAAATTATTTATATGGCTTAGAAATTGATTGATGGCTCTCTCTTTATGCCTATTCATGGTTTAACCTTTTGTGATTGACAGGACTTATCGGTCCCAAAAACACCAGGTACAAATAACATTGATGCCGTAAATGTATCCAAAATGAAAGGATTAAGGACATCAATGTTTGCTTGCTAAATGCATACTGTCTCACATAACTGCCACTGTAATCTGTTGTTGTTGTCCATGAAGTTACAAAAACTTCCACCATTTTTAATTTTTTTTTACAAATCTGCCAGGACAAAGCCACATAATTCAGATACAAACCAAATTTTTTTATGTTGAAGCTACAATATTTCATCAAAATTTCATCAAAAGACCTTTTGAGTTGCAGGCTTTGCAATAAAATGTAGCAATTTTCAAACCTTGCCATTAGATCATGCTGCTGAGAATGGTACTTACCTAGGTATGTCTTTGGAAAGTAACATTTTATTGTGTTTATGGATTTACATTGAAGGAGGAAAATATATTCTATTCATGACTAATGTTTTTCAGGCTGGAATTTCTAAAGCTGATTATCTAGATCACAATAAAATTTTTCTTGCATTGTAAATTATGTTCCTTTCCTGACAAGATCTTATTGATATGGTATTTCTGGGCACCAGAAGTTTCTGCTATGTGTAATTGCTTGAATTTATATCCCTGTTTGTGATTAGTGGCTTAATGGTAAACAGTACCCTTAAATGTTATAGGTATTCTTATTGCTTCAGCTGATGTCCAGTGAAAGATTAAGTAAACATTTCTGTTGTATGGAAGTTATAATGGGCAGGGTGGCCCAGTGGTTAAAGCTCAGAGTACCAAGATTGATGCACTAGAGAGGCGCGGGTTTGATCCCAGCTCTGTGCGCCAGTTTCTGGTCAGAATCGGCAAGGAGGCCGGGCGGTTAAGCACAGCAGAATNACAGAGGATTATTTCCATAAAAACTCAGATAAAAGTAGAAAACCTCCTGAATGAAATTATCCATTTCAATTGCTACTTTGCATTTTGCAAGCCAATCTGAATCTGGAATCGTGAAATAATGGGCAGAATTGTGTAAAACTGATAGTTCAAATTTTTCCCACTGGTCACCGACTGGGGTCTGGTGAGTGGTGATTAGGTATTTAGGTATCAACTATCAAGAATTGCTCACAAAATTTACAGTTTTATTTGGTTTTTACCATAGAAAATAGTATAAAGAAGTAAAAGAAGCAGGGTCTATGACTGGGATTAGGAGTTTTGGATGTTACTGGGTCCAATTTTCCAGAAGGGCATAACTGCATAAGGCTAAGCAAGGTCATTTCTGCATTGCATTATTGATATTTGATAGTGGGCCTTGGGCCAGTCCACGGTCAGGAAGATGTGATAGGTGCTGTCCCCGTGCTGAGGTGCGGGAATTTTTATTATCATTGCATCAATTTGCGCCGTGCGCCGTAATATGCCGGTAAAAAAGTGCACCGTGTGCCAGCCTGCGCCGTGCTCCTAAAGTTGTTTAAAGAAGAATGCGTGGCAATGCTATCACACACAAACAAATAGGCTATCTGCATCACGTTGACTAGATTTCTAACGGTTCTAAGAGTCGGCACTCGGCAATGTTATGAATAATTATTCATAGATCACAACATAATGACAAACCAGAGATTTTTTAGAATCAGTTCATTTTTAATTTCCTCATTTACTCAAGATTTAAACCAATTTATTAAGTATGATAATGCTGGTATCCATGATACTTTACTGATCTACTTATAGGACTCAAAAATAAACTTGAGACAGAGTCTAAAAAACTCTCTGCTTTGCCACTATGGATCACAATTCGGTTGGAAATTAATTACAAAACTGAATAGTAGAAGGCGACCATAGTGGCAAAGCAGAGAGTTTTTTAGACTCTCCCCCAAGTTCATTTTTGAGTCCTATAAGTAGACCAGTAAAGTATCCTGGATACCAGCATTA